>NC_034413.1:41544664-41599210 GCF_002078875.1 Numida meleagris | reverse complement strand
GCGCCCGGGGGTCCCTGCGGCCCGGGCTGCGCCGTGCGGGCGCGCGGGGCCGCGGCCTGCCGGGTTGCCATGGAGACGGCCATTTCTACCCATCGCTTCTCACGTCGGCGGGCGAGGCCGCCTGCCGGGAGACAAAGGGATGGAAGCGACACCGCGAGGGGAGAATCCATCCCGATCCTGCGGAAGAACGCTTCCCCCGGCGCGCGGCCTGCCCTGGGTTCCCTGCGCGTGTCATAAGCGTGTGTGGGGCTGCGCTCCGCGGGAACTAAACCGAACCAGACAGAAACAAAGCCCCTGGACCCCCAGCTCGCCCCACGTGCCCTCACTTGTGGAACCTGTGCGCGGGCACATCCTGCGGCCTTAAGCCGAAAGTTTCCTGATTCAGCGGTTGGCTTTGCTGCCCACGGCACTTGGGCTTGGAGCAAGATGATCTCTGAAGTCCCTTCCAACCTAATCCGCTCTATGATTCTATGATTTCTTCTGGTATCTTCCCTATGTTCGGGATCGGGGGAGCTGGAGTTCCAGTTTAGATGGGTCTTGCTGCAAACTTTCACTCTAAAAATACTGATATTTTAATTTCCTCTTCCCCTCATGCTGAAAATGTCAGCTATCTAAGCACAGTACATTTCTCTTAAAAACAAGCGGAACAGAGGGGATTTGTTAGTTGTTTTCCAGGCAGCCTGAGCTTTAGATTATGTCTGTAAATACACGTTCAGAATAGCCTTTGCTTACACTTACACCCTCTGCTAATAAATAATCACAGCAGCCATGACAATCTTTGGAGGCAGACATAAAGATAGCCGATAGTTTATGCCTATAAAATGAGCCTTGGCACACCGGTGGTTTTCCTTCCCCCAACCAAGGAAACTCGAAATACCAGCGTGGGATGTGCAATCCTGTGCTACAATTACTCCACATACAGAAATGCAAAGTGCCTGCAGTTCTCACATATTTATTAAGTTACCTCTTGCAATTTCTGGAACTAATTCTACGTTTCCATTTGCTAAGACTTACTGGCAAGCCGATAGCTTTCATCTCGCAGCCCAATACTAACATTTCTCATTTTTAAAATTGCAAAGTCAGAAGTATCTCAAGCACTTTGTCCTTTCTTTTTGCAGGGGCTTCAGCTCCAAGCACAGAAAGCAAGTACGTGTCCCCAGTGTGCACGTGGCCACTAACGAAACACACAGCCCTGCAGGGCCCTCCCAGGGCTCCCCGCCGATTTGCCTTGCCAAGGTGATACTTGTGGTGCGACAGCTGCACTCTTTCACACGCCGGCTGTTTAGCAACTGACCTGATTGAAAATCTCATCTAATTTGACTCCTGTACTGTAGGGGGAAGAAGAGGAAGAACGCAAAATGTAACGATCTGGATCTTTCCTTTCAGTGCTCTGGTTTCTAGTCAGAACATTACGTGTAAGGTTGTGGAAGGGAAAGAAAAAGTACTACATTGGCAAAAATAGTTGCCTCTCATAACAGGACCTTGTGTTACGCATTCTTGACCCTGCATGAACTCTTTTACTCATTTCCTTTTTCTACTTTGTATGATATTGTCTTATTCCTCTACTTAACCTGTTAGTATCAGCTTCATATCAGTAATCTCTCAGTGCAAGAGTTCCTCAATAAAGGTTCTCTTAAAACTCACTTCAGGAAATGAATCCTCACCTTATCTCCCTGGAAATTTCCTTGTATGTGTTTCAGCTCCTTAGGGCAGAGAAGACAAGTTGCACTGCGCATGGAACTAGAAATACAACTAGGGAACAATGCAAATGGTAAATATAGTTTCAGATTCACAAAGGTCAAGGGCAGTAGTGACTAATTCCCTATTCAGAAAACTTTTGCTGCATATTTCAGGCCACCACCACAGGTTCTCACTATTACTAAGCCCATGAAGTCTCACACAGAGATTATCTCCCCTCTTGCCAAAGGCACCAGTATGTCAGAGAATCTTAATTTAAAGATGGCTTTTTCTTACTTTTAAATTAGGCCCTAAGAAACATAGAAGAGAGCACATCAGAAATACGCCCATTTATTGTGAAAAGTGTAATATGTGAAACCTATCAAGCCGCCTCCAGTTTTTGTTTTGATCCAGATGTTGTACTGGGCTTTCCCATATCTCAGTGAAATCCCCTTTTGGCTTCCCTCTTGAACAGCATGATACTGTCTTTTTGAAAACAGAAGACAGGCCGTCTGCTCCACCTCTATGTTTCACACGGTATCCACAGAGAAACAGAAAATTACAAAAATGCTTTCCAACACACAGCAAAGAAATTCTAATTTCAAAGTTCCCTCTAGCTTTGAGTCGGTTATGCAGCTGGCAATAACCATAAACCAATGATTCCCCTTTAACTTCCACAACTATACATGTATTTTTGTAAAACAAGAACTACGAGAGCCAGTTTGACAAGTTTCTTCAGTAAAAAAAAATAAAAATAAAAAAAGATCTTTTAAATGGACATTATTTTGAAGTGTTTTCCTTAAGCTGTACTGTAGCAAAGTATGTGTAGTCTATCCCTCTCAAAATAATCCATGTTTCAGAGGTTTTTCTTTCTAAAAGGAGTGTAGCAGTATTAATCTTCTAGGAGAAAGGGCTCTGAAAAGCAGGTGGAAAGAGGTCTTCCCAGTTCAAGCACATCCACTGATAACAGCTTTCAGGAAGGTTAAATCCTCCCGTCAGATCTGCAGGGCAGATCTCAGATAAGCAGCAGAAATTAAGGATTATCTTGACTACATCATGAACTGTTTACTTTGCTATTTTAAATGGTTATGTTGACTCCATTTCATTTGTTGCTGGGTAATGCTTTCCACAGGAGAACTGAAGACCAGACACCCCAATCCTGACTCTGAGTATTCCTACTCCTCATTCCAGCAGCAAACCCTAAGAGTAATTTTCCTCATTTGTGAAGCTAACACAGCATACATGCGGATAACATTTTGATATGGTTCAATGGAAAGGTGCTTAGCCACAGGAAACGTTTCCTGTTGGTTGTACGGAGGATACGACACAGCCTCCTCTGAGCAGAGGACAAGCAGTAAATAAAGTTACTATTTAATTAAAGAAAATGGTGGTTAAAACGTTTAGGTGTAATAGCTCAGAAATCCAGCGAGGAGGAAAAAGCTCAGAGGAGTAATTTACCTGGGAGGTAATAGCTGAGGGAGTGACCTTAAGTGACAAGCAATAGCAAAAATTTGGAATTATCTCCCCAGCATGAAGCACATTAGTGACACCATAGCTTATTTCTCATTCTGCTCATTCCAGGTTAAGTAAGGCAGTAAGGAATCAATTCAAAGGAAAGCAACAAAAATATTCGGAGGATTTGCTGAGACTGACATACAGAGAGACTAAAGGGGCCAGAGACATTCCTAGCATGGTTAAGAGGCAGCATACAAAGTTCTGTTAGTGTAGATGACAGATTAAGCAGAGAAGCGGGTTTCTTGAGGATGATCTGCAAAGATTGATGTAAACGTGTGGGATGAAATCAAAGAAACATGTAAAAGCCATAGAATTGCCATATGACTTTGAATAAACTGGGAAGAAGGTGCTTAAAATACAAAAATAAATCTTAATAAAATTATAACATGTAAAATGTTTATCTTTTGACCCATTTCCTAGCCTGCATATTGGGGAAGATTATCTGTTAGCCACCATCTTTTCCTGCTACTCTATTTGTTAATCCGTTTCCTTTCATTGTAGCACCAGTAAGACAGCACTGTCATTCATCATGCATATTGTCAGTTATAGGACTTTTCAGATACGAAATGCTTTCCACATCAGAGGATTCACCTTTGGAGCTTACCAGCTTACCTGCAAGAGAAGCATCCCTTGATGCCTCCAACACACTGCACATTTTTTGCCCTATAATATACCCAAATCATAACATTACAAAACCCATCCGCTCAATCCGCAGCCACATTACATGCTTAACCCTGGTGACCCCTTCCAAGCTGCAGTCCAGCTCTTGACATCGGAGCAGGCAGGGCATGGGAGCAAACCTTGACCTTCTCCTCCTGGCCCTGATCCTCAACTGCTAATGCTGTGCTAGCAAATACAGCGACAGTATCATGGGGCACGTAGCATGCCACTGGACTCCAACCACGTTTAGTATTTGGATGGGGACTTTTGAACAGTTCCACAGTGATGGGTCAGTAGGGACTGCAGATTTGGGAAACTGGATTCAAAGGTGTCTAAAAAAAAAAAAAAGAATTACCAAGGTTGCAAACTAGCCTGGATTAAGCAGCTGGTTTGGTAATAGCTTTCTTAGCAGTTAAATGTGTGCGCATTCATCCTAACTCCCAAGATGACAAACATTCAAAATTCTCCTAAGTAAATTCTGATGCATTTGAAACATTCGTGAAGGCAGAAGGTTTGTGCATTTAGAGGTAACTGCTGTCACAGAGCATCTTCCCATCATCTTAACTGTTCCATAGCACTCCATCTTCTCATACACAGCTTGGAAACATGCACAAGAAAAGACTCTGCTTTTTTGTATTTTTAGCCCTCAGCATAGTTTCCATAGCAGTATTAGACCCAATTACGTGGGCTTCTGCCTCGCTTGTCTGGGCTGTGCTGTGGGAATTGGGAGCATTTCAGGTGCCATTACCTTGGGAGGCAAAGCCGCTCCTTCCCACACGCATGCCACAGCCTCTCGCAGTGCTGCTCGGGCAGAGATTTAATCAGGTTAAGGGAAGCAGCTCAGGCTCGCCACTAAAAAACAGCAGTTCTCCTCTTTCGGAAAGAGGAGTTTCACACCACAAATCAGTGAAACATCTTCTGAAGAGCCCTGGGTAGGACATGGCATTGGGTGGCTCAACGGAAGAGCAGCAGCCAAGAGATTCTGATAATTTTGTTTCCCTTTCTATGCTTGGCCTTGCACTACAGGGAGGGGATGTTGTTGGACTTCACAGCCTTCCTGTCCCAGGCCATTTTTAAATGATGACCAAGCACTGGGATGTTTTGAATATTTAGATAAAGTTTCATCGAGTGGCTCGATCAACAAAGCGAGCTGTAAGCAGTTGGATATCCTTATGAGAAAGTATGGAGCTGAGCCTCCCCTCTGTCTGGATAACATGATTGTATTGACCTCAGGAGGAAATATAAGCAGCTCTGGAACTGCTAGCACAGCCCTTATTCTGTCATAACCTCACACATGAAATAACCTTACAATCCCCCACAGCTGTCAGTCATCCAAGACATCACGGGCCTGATTTGAGAACACACCTAGCACAGCCTCCCAGGAGCCCATCTGAAACTAATTTTTATCTCCAGTCTCTGTGTTACAAGTGCTGCCTTAGCCTATCCTCTCATTAGACACCCAAGGATGCAAAAATCGGGTCAGGAGAGCAGGGGGACACCTGAGAAATGAGAGCCAGGCCACCTTAGGATATTGCAGCTAAAAGAGGACTGTGGGAGAACACATGCAAAAATGAGCGGGGTCATGTATTTGGGGCCAAAAGGCTCACAGTGCTGACACGTAGATGCACTGAGAACATCACCCAGGGACCTTTCTGCTTCCTCCCCAGCTCTGACTGGTCATATCTTGTCTGCTGCAGGATTGCAAACACTTGGGACAGGGCAAACATCAACCAGTGTTACACAGACCTGGGATGTCCTAGAGGGGTGACAGAAATAAATACAGTGTTAAGAGGAGCTGCTCCAGACGAACAAGGAAAACTTAAACCAGGTGTAAAATCTCTTGCACCCTGCAGAGGCTTTCTGGAGTCACAGGGTCAAAGCTCTGAATCTCAGAGCAGCAATGTTTGATAGGCACTGTGCAAGAAATGCATGCTTGGAAGCTTTCTGAGATCTGCTGCGGGTTGCTGGAAACAGCAACTGCTGAACACTGAATGAAAATCACCTCTCTAGTTTACACAAAGCATCTCCTCTTTCCACCAGCAGAAGAGAAACTATTTAGATCACTAACATGAAAGTCATATTCCTGACAGCAGCCACAACATTCAAAATATTTCACTTACTGCTTGGTTTATTTATTATTCCTATTCATCATTATACTTTATTGTGAACATAAACATTTGAGAGAATCATAAATATTAGCACTGGAGATGAACAGAAAGCCAGTCTGGGAAAACTCACAAGACGAAGATGGCCATACATTACTTACGATTATTTTATTTGGTTTATTCCTTCAGCTTCAGTTCACCCTACCTTGTACAGTTCTACAACCTTTTCCTCTAGTTATCTCTCCTCTAATGTCTATATCTTTGGCTTTTGTTTGATACAGAAAGCATGAGCTGAAAAAATTGTTCAAAACAATGACTCGTTCTGTTCTGCTTTACATATCAGTTATATTAGTGGGTATGTCAACAGCTTTTATTAACATTAAAGGTGAAATTCAGAGTTGAAATAGCACGAGCGGCATGATGTGTAGCCATATGACTGAAGAGATAAACGTGACAACTAGATGGCATGGCTTGATGCAAAGCTGTATAAATTCTACCCTTTGAAATAAAAAGTTGTTCTTAATCTACTAATAGTTGTTAATGATTACTAGAACTGGGAATAATCTGAATTCACATGCTGGTGAGTAATACTCCTCTACAAACATCCGGAATATGAAGATTATGCCCTCAGCCCAATCACTGTGTATTTCAGGACGAGCAGAGGGATGCGTGCACTGGAATGCTGCTGGTCATCTCCCAAATATTTGGCTCGGCTCTGGGTCCCTGCGCACCCCAGCTGAATGGCATTAAACTGTTCAGAATCAGCTTACGTGATTCTTTTAAAAGAGAAAACCAGAAGGAATGGATCTCTTCTCCATGAGTATCAGTAGTTCTAGAAAAAAAGGCTGCTAACATTTTTTACATCTTTGAATTGGTGGCATGCAGTTGGATCAAATGCTGCCCTTTAAACAAAAAAAAAAAAAAAAAGCACCCCTGATAGTGTCACAGCTGTGCTCTCTTGCTGCCTTATCTCTGTTCCTTCTACGCTTTTAGTTTTCAGTGAACATTTATTGGTGCCATGAGACTTGCATCTTAAAAACCAGAAGCGTTATGCATGAGATCTGGGCAGGAGCAGCACGGTCCCCAGGCAGCTGTCACCGCGCTCACGGATCAAGGACAGCATCAGGCACCCTGAACTCAGGAGCAAGTCGTGGCAGGGCAGGGCTGCCTCAGCCTGACCGCAGCAGGATGAGGCTGGTTTCCCTGCGCCTGTCACCTACTTCTCTGTTCGCTTCAAGGGTGTGGGTAGCGGGCAGCTGTGCCACCAAGGCTACGGGTACAACCTTTGCAAGTGTATTTCCAAGTTAATGTATGAAGGCAGCCCGTTTGCTCCAGCTGGATCTCAAACAGCTTAACCTTCAGCTGCCGGAGGTATTCAGGTGGAGGCTACACGTGGAGGAAGCGTGTCGTTCCCATGCCCTGGCAGCCTGCGACACGTTATCCCAAAGCAGGGAGCACAGGGAGCTCCATCTCCCCGTGGGCAGAAGGGGATGTCCTGGGGTTGTGTGTGTTGTGCTGTGGCAGCTTGTTGAAGGGCCACGTGCTAGCACAGGCCTTCAAAAATGCCTTCAGTCCCCAGAGGTGCCAAGAAGATACGGAAGGCTATATAACAACTTCTATGGAAGGCCATAGAAGATGTTAGGCTTCCACTGAAATGCTTCACTTAAAGCAACTGTTCATAGGACAAAAACAACAAAAATGGCTTTTTCTCCCATGAGGAAAGTTGTCTTTCACAAAACCCAGGGGAGCAGATGTTGCTGCGCTTCCAGGCAAGTGAGATCTGGAAGGAAATGAATGCTGCCATGCAGGAAATGGGAATTATTGAAAGCACCTGCAAGCCGGGGCCCCCTGGCTCTCGTGGCAAGCTCTGCAGTGGTGGCTCCTCCATGCAGTGCTGGCCTTTAGTTGCCCCATCACTCACATTACACCACTGGAGGGACGCACACCAGGACTGGCTGCCGACGTCCTGCAAGCATTCTGAAAGATTAGTGTGGGGGAAGCCAGAAGGCTGTCCTAATCCTCTGCAGCACAGTGCAAATCCTCACATTGCACAGCAGGCTTCCTCGTGGATCACTGGAGAGGACATCCCCGATGTCTGCTGGTACCAGGGCCAGAGCACCCAGGGTAAAAGAAGAGAGGCTGTCATCTGACAGCCACTGCAACCTAATTGTAGTGTCTGGAATCTGGAGGTCCCTTCTCCTGCCCCGCCACTCAGGGCAAGCACATGTCCTCGGACTAAATTCAGGCCCAAACATCCTGAGTTTTGGCTAAACTTACACATGAAAAAAAACTATACAATGAAAGGGTTATGCTAAAGAACAGGTAGCTGTAATGAGGATACAGCAACACAGATAAGGCGTGTCATTTCTGCCCAGATGCAGAAAGGAACTGTCGTTATGGTTAAGCAGTATATTGACCATATAGATATGTGCTCAAAACCAACTATTTTTTCGTGAGGAATGAAGTAAGAAGTTGTCCAAGTGCTCCTTGTTAGGGTAAGGTGCTGGTTTTGTTCTAGATTATGATGACCACCAGCACAAGAGCAGCTAGGATTTTCCTTCTACACTACATAAATATGCATCATATTTCAGCTTTTAACTAAAAGCCATCATCCTGAAACCCTGGATAAAATGCTGCAAAACACCAAGTCTGTTTCCCAACCCTACAGACCTCACAGAGGTTGTGCCTGCCCGCGAAGGCTGTGCTAAGCTGAGGGAGATGCCAAGACATGAGACTACCGAACACCATGTTCGGCGGTGAATCGCACTTGTTCTCAAGCAATCTGTGTGACTTTGTGCTGCAGATAAAAAGGGACACAGCAAGACTCTTCTTTCGGAATATCTACAGAGACCCAGAGTTAAGTTACTGAGATAATAAGGTGCTTCACATCCTCCTATTCTGTGCGGAAATAACTCTACACTGGCACACCACATTTTAGTATGCCACCGAAGGTCTGCTGTTACATGTTAAATCTTACTGTCAGCCATTGCAGCATAGCAGGTTCTAGCAACCACCAAGCTGAACACCATGTACACAGGTGGGCAAATCCAGAACAGCAATGGTTCCTCACTTTTAAGCATTTGTTTTCTCATCATGCAAGTCATATGAGGCATTAAAATCAGGAAAAATATTCATCACATGCAACTATGAGAACCTTTTGAATGTATTAGTTACGTAATTTAGACCCTTGACTTTCAAAGCCCTACCCAAAATAGCTTGCACTCGAGCTGAAGGAGCCACTGTGACCTTATCTTGGGTCCAGCCAGTTGAGGGAACGGCAGAACACTTTCCCGGGGCCATCTGAGGACAGGGGGGAAGTATGAGGGATCTGAGCTTCTGGGTATTGTTCCTCACCCAAGTCAAAGAATGATGGGTAGGAAGGACAGTCATACACATCATCTGGGCTTGCTCAGTCTAAACCCATGGATGGGACCCCAATTCCAGGTTAGAAAAAAATGCTCACAAATATTTTCCGAGATAGCAATACTTTAGAGAAGCAGAGCTGAGAGTTTTAACTAGTGCTCACACAAGAGGGCTTACACCTTTTCTCCCTGATTTATGTGTTGAAGTTATTCATTAGCAGTTCCCCTTCAGGCACAGGAACATTTGCTCAGAGCAAGAATGTATTTTATTTGGTTTTATTTTCTCAGAAGCATGCAGTTTGCATCTGAGGAAGGTCAATTATTAACTCTGGCCTGGGATGGAGGTGTGCAAGGTTAGCCTTCCTGAGGATCAGATGCATCACTGGATCTGACAGCTCTGGCGTGGCTGGTTCCCACCGCCTGCAGGTTACGACCTGTTACAGGAGCTGGGACGAAGGGCACCACACCGAGTATCAAGGGCGAGAAAACACTGACTGATTTAAGATACATTCACATTTTTACAGTTCTAACAGTAACTATGTTGGGAAAACAAGATTTATTATTCCTGATTTCTAGGACTTCAGTCTTGCTAGGATTCCAGCAAAGACAGGATGCAGGGCGTCCTGGTCCTGCACTTGTTTTCAGCGAGCAATATTGCAAGCCTTTACAGGGCTACTTACATAATTAACAGGAGGCACCCCCCTGAATTTCTGAAGCCTGCTCCCACAGTGTTACTTTGTGCTCATCCATCAGCTGTAGCTGAGCTCTCAGATACCAGATGTTTCTGTGCGAGCTCCCCCCCACACCGCAGCGTACGGTGATACTCTCCCATACGGCTGATCCTTTAGAGAGGGGAGCTGTAGATTTCACTTAACATTAGCATTTTATCTGAATTCCCAGAGCACTCAGGCATCTCTGCCCTGCCCCATGGACTCTGGGAGTCTCAGCAGCATGGATGGCAGCCCATGCGTCGGAAGCATCGGGTTGTCCCTCACTTCTGGCCCTTCTTTTCTAAAATGAGGAAGGGAATCTACATCTGCTCATTTGCAAGCACCACTTCTGTCCAGAGGGAGCAGCAGCATTGCCACTACACTTTGCTCCAGGCTCAGGCTTCTCTCACAAAGGCAACCTTATCTTCCTAGGCCGAGGCTCCTTTCATTAAACCCTGTCCCAGCTGAGCTGCTGAAAACCAGCACAGTCATGCGGCCACATGGCAGACAGTAACAAATCTATTTCAATTGATTATACTTCCAACAAAACTGGTTTTGTCAATGTCTATTTACAGGGGGATTCTGGGGGCAGTTCATAACCGCTTCATATACCAGCCTGATTTACCTTCCCAAAAGCTGTGGTCTCCTTGGGCATGTGTCCCTTCACTAGACTGTCACAGATTGCCCAGGCCCAGGCCCAGGAGCAGGAGTTATCAGCTCCAACAGGGAGATGGGGTGGCAACCAGGAGCTACAGCCTGGAAGGTCTCCCAAACCAGGGGCAAGGAGCTCTCTCTCTTCCACTGGAAACACTTGGTGGCCGCAGAGGTGTTTTTAGCTTCCAGCTGAGCAAGCTGGATTACCAACATTGGTTTCTTCATCATATTTTTGTGCAGCACTTAGCTCAGAGCTCTGCCTCTGATCCCTGATGTCTTGGCATGGCGGCCATGTAGCTGTTGTGGAAAATACAGAAAGCCTCATCCAACACTGTCCCACTTGAGTTTGCAGGAGGCTGGAGCTGAGTCCTTAATCACCCTTCCCCAGGGCACTGGAGCATCAGAAATAGCACAGCCCAGCTCTGCTAGCTCCCTCTTAAGCCTTCAGCCAAAAACAACTATTGCCTCAAATGCAGGAGCTGTAAACCAGCTTGAAGATGAATGTCATGTTCATGACACACTAGGTGAAGTTATTCTATGTCAAGAACACAACCCTTGAAGTTTTAACAATTAACACCCCACCGATCATTGTGTAAAGCTAATTAAACATTTGCTTTAAAACATGCTTTTCTTCATGCTGGATTTGGGCAATGTTTTCTTGGACTCAGTGAACTCTCAAAGCAGCGTGACAGAGAAGACCACAGCCTCCAGCAGGCAGAGCAGCTGAGGACAGCAAGCCAGCAGCCAAGAGTTTCCGTAGCCTTCAGCCTTCCCTGCTGAAGCAGCTGGGAAACAGCATTTGGTTTTTGATAGTAAAACAGCAGCATTTACTGTTTATTTGCAAATGATCAGCAGTATCCCCATTGATTTTTCTGTGGGTCGGTGCCTGCTCTGCTTGAAGGCTGGGGGTTGGAGCTATACATGCAAGTCACTGCTATGCAATTCAAGGAAGTCACTGTGTGCTCCTTGGCTCACAGGGGATGACTCAGTTCCAAAGCTGAGATACCATTTGACCACAAGTGACGTGGTAGCTTCTCAAACTCCAAGAGCATTCAGCTGGAATAATATCAAGGCAAGAATAAAAAAGTAACGTTAGCTGGAAGGATAAATTGAAACCTAGCACCTTATAACTGCTGCCCACTGCATTTGGTACATGTCTGGTGGAGCAGCATTGTACCCCATCCCTCAAAGTGTTCAAGGCCAGGTTGGATGGGCTGTGGGCAACCTGGGATTGTATAAGTTACACCAGTGTAAGGTGTCCCTAGCCATGGACTAGATGACATTTAAGGTTCCTTCCAACCCAAACCATTCTGTGATTCTTATTAAGTACCAGTTCCCTGGGGAAGAGACACAGATGAGCACCTGCTGAAACTGTTTGGTGGACTCTCCACTCAAAAAAGCAGCTGGTTAGAGAGCAGGCTACATTTCTCTGCTCAGTCTAAGGGAGAGCACTCTGGCAGCAGCAAGAGCCTTGCCAAGTGAGTGTATAGACATGTGCAAAGTCACTGATGGTTTTTCTTCCTCACCCAAAATTAATCTAATTCTAATCTAAGGCATTCATGCATCACTGCACAATTCGCTGTAGATAACTACTAGGATTACTGTGTTATAGGAGGCTTGTTTATCAGGCAGGGTGTGTATTTCCTGCAGCTTTTGTCATACAAATAGCAGATAATGGTTATCTTAGAAATGCAACATTATGAACTATGGCTAGTGGATTATAAAAGCAACCGGAGGACACAACCACCTTTTTGACTGGCAAGGTCTGTAGTAGTAGGAGAAGAATTGTGATTCACAGAACTGTTTGATAACCAGTGCAAGTGACCTTTTTTTTTTTTTTTTTTTTAACTTCCTTGTGTAGCACCACTGGGTATCCCACAGTGACAGCTTAATCCAAGATAATGTTTTCCATATATGTAAGAAGGAGAGAGAGAACCAAGAGAGGAACATGCTGAAAAACCAATGCAAACTAGATATGCAGAAATTGAGTGATGGTTTTTCTTCTAATGCATGGCAGCAAAGCCTTCAGGCAGAACAAAATAAAACCTGTTCTAACTAAATTCAACTTGCTTTGAGCTAATCTCCATGGTTCCTCTTGTGCATGCCTTATTCAAATTTCTTCTCCAGTTAGCAGCCCAATACGTAGCAACAGGGAAATCAGCCCCAACTTTTCACTGCGTTTCACAGAGTTTGAGAACCAACACATCAGCAGGTGTGCTTACTGATGGGCATCTTCAATCTTGGAAAACAAGCAAAAATGAAACAGAAAAAGCTCCAACATCTTCCTTATGCCAATTAAGTCCATTATGTAACCAATAGTATTACTGCTCAGGCATAACCATTGCCACTGCTGCCCTTCCCCAAATACTTGTTTACATTGTAAGCCCTGCAAGGGCAAGAATCTGTCTTCCAAGTCTCTGAGGGGCTTAGCACACTGTTGGCACCTCAAAAAGGTATTGTAAACCTACACAAGCATATATCTGTGTGGTTTATAATTATTGGGAATACTGTTATATATGCTGGATATTTTGCTGTTCAGTGGTTATCCTACTCCGTGTTACTATAAGCTCATTAAAGGCATATACAAATGCACAGGTAATCATGCAAATGGAAGCAGTAATAATTTCATCAACAAATAAAAGCTGAGAGAAACAGGACAGGACTAAGAGAGCAATGACGGCTGATCAGAAAATCTGTCCATAAGCACAGCCTGCAGGAGGAAGCTGATACTGCAGCTCAAGCTGCAAAGCTCAATCTCAACTTCTGCTTTTGAACTTTCCAGAAGTTTTGGTGATGAATATGCCCTTACAAACAACAGACTGGGCATAGACCTGCTCTGAGCACCTCTCACCTGGGTATCACAGAGAAATGCATTTCTGCTGAGCAGGGTATGAGTAGGGGCACATCATGCGCGCCGAGATGAGCTCAGCCTGTGACTGCCCAGCAAGAAGCTGGGCCCATTGCAGGTGCCGTTGCTAAAACCAAGATCTGCCTTGTTCCCAAGGAAAGCTATGTCAGTTTTCTGCTCTACTATCAGGCAGTACATGAAAAACAGTTTGTTCACAAACATAAAGACCTCCTTAAAGGAAAAAAAATGAGTTGCGTACATGAAGGGGATGCAAGCTTCATAGTGCCCAGGATGGAGCACCCAAACCTACCTTCATAAGAACAGAAGGCTTTCACCTTTTGTGTGGAAGGGGCTGAAAGTGGTCTTCAAAACCACTTATGAACATGGCAATAGGATACTAGGTGCATGACAACTGAATTATCATCCTAACTATAAATTTTCCTTTCAAGGCTGGAAGTGCTTTTCCAACAGAAGTGAATTAGGCACAGTGTTTGGTCACATCATCTCATTCTCCACCATGTCAGAAAGACCTGGAGTCCATACAGGCATCATTCATGCTGCACACAGGGACAATAAATTACAAAAGGAGAACGAGGCTTACCTCCAGGTGAGGCTCCTGGTCTTCAGTGCCACTGAGCTTGGTTGTAACCCAAGAAGTTGATAGAGAAAGAAACCTTTGTGGCACTAGAGCATGGAGGGCTCAGAGGCAGGGCTGTACTATGGTTATCCAAGTCTCGGCTGAGCCAAACATGAAACTAGAAAGGCCAAATGTGGGCTTCTGCTCCATCAGGAAGGTGATCTTGAATCTCAGCAACAAACCACCTTTAGAGTTCGAGTCTTTATAAAATCCCAGTGCTTCTTCCTCAATGGGAGGAGGAAATCTGTAGCACATGGCATGAATGCAGTGTATTTACCTCAGAGAAAGGTGCTGGGTGGTCAGAGCCTGCAAGGGACAGTCCAGGCCTGTCCGCCATTATGAGGCTGAAGCAGCCTGCCCCTACTGCCATTTTAGGCTGGAGATGGAGAAGGCCTGCATCACCTCCTCACTGCTGGGTCTGCTGCTCTTACCTGTGTCAGGAACAAGCATAGCAAGAGGAAAGCTTTGCTGCTAACAAAACATGTGAAAACTGTAGCACGGGTCTTGAAAAACATGGCTGTTCAGCCACTCCTGATCTAATAAGCAAGGATGTCTCTGTCCTGACATCTCTAACCAAGTCTGATGTTCAACTATACGGCAACTTTTCAAAATCAGCTCTACTTGAGAGGTTTCATCTGGGATTCCCAGTGCTTGCCTATGACTTCAAAACATCACTTGTAATATTAGCTCTGTGAAGCCCAGATACAATTTGAAGACACTTACTTCTCCCAGACAATCCAGCCGAGCTGTTAATGTCAGTAGCAATTTCATAACTGCTCCCAGTGCAGAGTTTATTCTGGGGTAAAAGAGGCCTTTTTTCCAATACATTTTTGTTATTTTTTAATTTTGGAAAGCCACATGGAGGCAATCATCACCCAGGTTTCTGTGAGAAATTCCAGAGCAGCGTCATTTTCAAGCTGAAAACTCTTGAGAACAGTCACACTTGCAGCAGTGCTTAGCTCTGTTAGGGCATGGAGACATGTCAAACACGAGCTACTTTAAGTCTTGGCCATTTCAAGTGATAAGTGTTATAAAATCATCCTTAAAGTCACTCAGATCTGATAGAAAGATCTCCAAATGCGCTGGGATCTGCTGCAGAAGTCCTCCCTCTTTGGCAGACTTAGCTCACACATCATTGCTTCTGCTTTCAGAAATGAAAACCAAGAGCAAGAGAGTATGGAAAAAAGTTAACATAGAATATAAAAAGGCAGGAAAGCTGTGACATGTCTGTGTTTCCTTTTGCACTCTCACCGCAAGCCAGTAGGGTGTGCCTGTGGATTGGCTTTCTTGCTCGGTTTTCTGCTTAAATGATGCAAACTCTCTTCCTTTCTGCATCACAGCCTTATTCAGACAAAAAGAAGGCTGTGCACCCAATTAAACTGCTGAAAAAGGATAATCCCAATCAACACTAGGATACGTTTCTATAGAAAGTACCTCTAAACTCCAGCAATATGAGCAGCAAGCCAAGGAGTGGACATCGCTCCTGTTTTTCCAATAAATACAAACTCCTCTTGTTGACCAACTGTTGATTGGCTTGGCAGCTTCCCATGCCAGCCCAGTCACTTGATTGATGGGGAGCAAGTGAGGGCGCCATAACTTCTTCCCTCTGAACTTATTTAACACTGCTAATTTTAGCGATGGCTCTCGCTGATGCGGCTGCAACACGCTCATGAATCGCTGCCGCAGCCTCCCACCCCAAGCACCGGATGCAAATACTGAATTGCACCAGTTACAGTCTAGATCTACGCAGAATAACATCAGACGATTTCTTTTACTGGTGAGCAATATGCACGGGCAATTGATCTTCTCAAAAAAACCATGGGAAAAGAACATTTCAAGCCATTTAAGCGCTGTGCTGCTAAAAGCAGTGCCTGGTTTTTCCCTGCCACTGCTAAGTTGTGCACATCACTGCACATTCACCTCCGCTGACCCAAAAGAGACACAGCTGGCATTTTCTGTATTTTTGACGCTGAAGCAAAAAAGCTGTCCCAGATCACTAGTGAGTGCCATCTGCTCCCTGAAACTGAAGTGCCATCAATTCACAAGCCAGGGCCAGGATTTTCAGAAATAGCTAGTCTGAAGTGAGACTCCTCAATCTGCACTTAGGCACCCATCTGACTCACTGCAGTGAGCCTGAGCACTGTACTAAATCCACAAGCATGGTCCATCACGCCCTGTTTATGTAAAAGCCTTCCAGTGCTGCTGTTCTTCCTCTTGCACGTGGCACTGATGTGCAGTGTTCATTTTCTTTGGAGGGGGACGCAAGAAATGTAGGTCCACAACGACATCTCTATACCAGTGGAGATCTGGCATTTCTACAATGCACCATAAAAATTCTGAAAGCTGTCAAAGATATTTTCATGGTATTAGTGACTATCATTTCAATGTGAAACCCACTTTAATGAATACCTGACAGCTAAACCTTTTAAAGGAATGATTTAACTTGACGTGAACGCATGCGACTACTGTTTGTTGAATTATACGCTTCTTAAACAGCCAGTGAAAGAACGCTGCCTCACCGTAAACCAACATTTGCAACACCCAGAACACATTCAAGGCGTGTAATGGTCTCAGAGCAATACTGGATTCAAGAACAAGCTTAAGTGGATTTGCATGAGCAGAGAGAGACTTTCTATTTATCCAGACAGCAGTCCCCTGGCAAGCACTGGGCACTGGACACAGAATACTTCTGTTGTTTCCATCTTTTTTCCCCATAAATGTGCCTGCAGTTCCTGCTCAGCCTTGCTTCTCCAGCCAGAGAAGAAAGCTGGCACGTGAACGTGCCCTCCTGCACCAAAGCAGTCAACCAGATGTCAGCAGGGCTCCGGTCAGGACACATGGACGTCAACAAACCCACATTCATGAGGGTCTCTGCTCTTCTGCTCTCCATCACTTTCTCCCAAAACACAGCTGACTGGTACGGTACTGCAAAGGGCAGAGTTTGCACAAAGCCGATTGTGTGTTCGTAATAAAACGTTAAAGCATCAAATAAAATATGGTGAGGTTAAAAAGCTCTGTTTTGATGTAAAAACCTGCTCATCTTTCTTTAAAGCAATATCATTAGGCTATGTTTCATTGGTTCGCATTCAGAACAATCTCTGCTGCTATCCACATAATGTGAAGATCAATTTGTTAATTTGTTTCTTTCAAGAAAACTCATCTTCTGGAGAACCGGTGAAGCCTACCAATTTGAGAGAGAAGTTGTTCGGATGAATACCTTCCAGCCTGCCATAGTGAGTCAGAACTGTGAGAATACTGACTCAGAACACTGAGAACCCTGGCATGGGCAAGCTGTAAGAGCTGCAATACGTATCATACTAATATATATAATAAAATAAAAATACACAAGGCAGATATCCTGTTTCAGAGGGTCGGCCATGTCACCTTTTCACCAGCAGATGTCATATGGAAATAAGGTCTTGTCTCAGATGACATTACATCTCCCCTTGCTGGGGCATAGAGCACCCAGAGGCGCCCAGAGCAAGCCTGTCCCTGTCTCAAAGCTGTCCGGAGTCCAACATCTTGATGACAAGATAGAGTTGCCTTTCAGCTGGCTGAGGGCTGTGACCATCAACAGGTATCTTGCGTCTCTGTAGGAGACCTTGGTAGCATTTAAGAAGCTGCCTTTTGTTACTCATGTTTCTAGCAGAACATGCCACCCTTCTTCCCAATATGAATTATTACTGACACGGGGCAAAAATGTCCTACCACTGATCCTCACCTGGTTCATTATGGATATCAGTGTCGATTTACAAATGCCAGGTGATGTTTCTTCATATTCAGAAGCACTGCAATTCATAAAGCATCCCTTTCCAAGATGTGAATGGTGGGCAAAGGTTACAGTCAAATAACAATTTCTCATCTCACAACAATTTCTAAGCTTCCAGCAGACACTAAACCATGTTTTTAAGATACTTCAACAGCTGGTCTTCCTCAATGGAATCCTATGGAGCCCCAGTCTGTTCTCAGTTGCATAATCACAAAAGCTAAGGACCTCAGCATGGCTGCACACCAGCCACGCTAATTCCCACCGTTCTCCAAGCATCATCTTCAGGAAGGAAACTTCTAGCTCCTGTGTGCCAGGAAGTTGCATCAAACCTCTGCAACTTCCTTAGCAGAGACCAGACTGACCACAGCAAAACAGACTTCGGCAGCACTGATAACCATGAACTCTGCTCTTCAGTGGCACTGGAGGCTTCAGAGACTTGTATTCCGTCTCCATAGAAGCCACCACTGCCTGCCTTGAGGTTTGGTCCCTTTGCTCCCAGTAAGGGCTCATTGCCTGCATGAATTCTCCAGGTAAAGCAGCTGCTGGACCATGAAGTCTTGTGAGCAGGAGTGAAGCACAGCTGTAACGCCATTAAATATAGACATTGATTACCACAGTTTATAAAGATGGAAGTCTTCCCGAATTATGACGTTATTTCACTTTTCCTTCTAAAGTGAGCATCATTTCCAGAATTCCCTTAGACTTATATTGTGGTTTTGTTCCAGGAGGGGAACAAGAAAAATGGATGTTTCATACAAATGGATTTTCAATAACGCCATGAGAGTGTGGGAGTACTGGTGTTCAGCATCCCCCTGCAGAGCTTCAAGCACCCTCAGGTCCATCTACACAAGCACAAGCACAGGCTCCATCAGACTACGCTGACCTGAAACACCTTGAAATAGAGATGATTCATCTGTAAAAAATGATGGCGAGCGTTTTTTCCACCAGCCTCAAGCAAGAGAAGAGACTTTCAGTAAAATGAAAAAGATGAAGAAAAGCATCTTCTACTGTAACAAAATGCTCTGGCAAAGCTTCCACATCCCCTACTGCGGTTTCTAACTTCACGTCTCGGCTCTCACTGGCCCCACAATCAGCAGCTCCTGGATGCCTTTGGCAGGGATTGCACCCTCCCCCCATGCCTGCTGCAGAGGATGCAGACAGCAGGCACAAATCCATAGCCCCTGCTGAACTCCCTGGTATGGTGGGCTCCAAAGTCACCCAACAGTCACCTGCTCTCAGCAGCACTGCAGATGGTGTAATCATTGTAATTACAGCAGAGGCAAGTGTCACAGAAGAGCAGCAGCTAAATTACAGGTCTGAGAGGTGGAGAGCAGTGCCTGTCTGCCAGCTCTGATACTCTGCAATTGCACCCAAATCTGAGAACAGATAGAAATAGGTATTTGCCTCTGAAAAGTTGCATTGCCATTTATTTTTTTTCCCTTTCTAGTCCACAGTTTGTGATACAAACATTATCATAAGCGATGCCTTTCTCCCTGCTAGTGTGCTCTGTGTAGCAGTCACACCAAAGAGAGAGCCTGCAGTCTGCAGAACATCTCAGAAATGTGTATCAATAAATCATAAATCATCCCTTCAGTGGAGCAGCCATCTGCCCAGAGAAGGGAAAGCCCATGACATTTTTTTTTAATTTATTTTTCTTAAACAAAAGGTATTTGCCAGATGTCACCCAAGAGAAGGTCTGAGGGGACACAAGCTCCTATCCTCCTACGTGGACACCACCGCCATCCCAGCAGGGGTTTGACCACCCTGGGGCATTGCTCAGGAATAAGTTACACACATGTTTGTCTCAAAAAAGCCTGTTCACCAAGCGTGCCTTGCCTTTCCTGATGAAGGATCTCCAAGCACACAGCTAAGGAAAGAGAGTACAGGTGGTGATCTCCCATTTTTCCCATCCTCACCATCACTTCTATGGCAGTTTGGCCATTGCTGGTGGGCAGAGGAGGAGCCAGATCTTGTTCCTTTGAAATAATTCCAAGTGCTTAGAATGCAGCTTAAGGGTACAGGTATGGCCCAAGGCCAGGCTGTATGAACCAGATCACCCTGGTCTCCCCAAGGAAGCTGGAGTGGGATCTGGTGCCTTAGATACAGAAGTGATAGGCATCATAAAAAGGATTTAATTAAAACACACATATGCACACACACACCAGTTTGGCTTTTCTGTGAGCTCTGGGCATAACCCTAATCCCACAGAAGCACACGGGTGTTTTGCAATCATTTTCACTCCATGCAGATCTTTTCTCCTCGTCTTGCCTCCTGTCTTCCCATCCCTCTCTTCTCTCTGATTTCCTTTCCATGCTGGGTTGGTGACCCCTGGTCACCCATCCCCATCTGCCTGGTGAGTGCTGGCTGCCCTCCAGCCCCAAGCAGACTCAGGTACCTCCTGCATCAGCAGGAGCATGATGTCAACAGTGGAACACCCACTGAGACGCCAGGAAGGAGCTACCTTGGAGCCTGCGCCTTTAAATTCATTTTACTATCGCAGCCATTTCACTAAATGCTTAATTGCAGCCATCTCTCCGCGTCTGTCTCAGTCCGACACCCACAGATGCGGCCGCCCACGCCAGCCCACGCTCTGACTCATGCTCAGAGCAGTTGTCAAAAAACTCCGCTCCCCGCCGAACGCTCCCTTCAAACGCGTGCTGCTACTTTGATCTATTTCCATAGATTCCTGTGAGTCACTGGAGCCGTCTCTGATCTGAGCCCCACCGACCGGAGCCTGCACGGGTGTTGTTTTGCATGAATTTGGCTTGTGCAGAGAGCGGACCCCGCTGCGACGTACGGGTATGTGGGAGCGGAGAATTCCTGGGAGCGTCTGCCATAAATGAGTTACCCAAAGAGTCATTATTTCCTATTGAAAAAGAACTGGTTGTGCTCTGAAAACAATATCACAGGGATAGAATTATTCTCAGATGTAAAGTCACAGCGATGCGCTGAAACTCTCTCCATCACTTGGAGGCGCTTCAGCAGGTGGCCTTTTCCATGTCTACGAGGCAGGTATCCCCCTCCTCACCTTGCAGATAGCAAAATGGTGGTGCCAAGCACTGAAATGCCCATTTCGGCAAGAGGCAAAGCAAGGTCGCCACCAGCAGTGCAGAGTCATTGAGGTGATGGGGGTGTGTTTGGCTGCCATCACTGAGGAAGGCAGCAGTGACACCCAATGACAGCACCAAGATGCCTCAGTCACCAGGGGATGCCACACCCAATATTTGGTGGAATTCTGGTCCCTCATTACTCCATATCTTCATCTCCACACACCACAGGGATGCTGATTTGCCTACAGAGATATCACCAGGGTTATCAAGAATGGACAGTCCCATCCAAAATACTGCTCCTAGAAGCTTTGCTCTCAGTGGTAGGAAGTACCAAGTACAGAGAGACTGCACTTTTGCAGGATGGATGTATCACTGTAGACATCTTATTTAGATTTCTGGAGAGGTATTTTAAATATACGTATGTTTTAATTTAAAAGAAAAGCCCACCAAAGCACCAAAAATAAAGAAGATGGATTTTGCAATGCAGAGACGAGGGACGTTCCACATTATGGAATGACTCAAATGTTTCTCTTTGCTCCATGGGTGCAAGTTCAACTCAACCCCCTCCTGCACAGCAGATCAGTAACCAAAGGCTGAGTTTTCCTGCCAGACTAAACACTTCCCAGAAGCCAGTGTTTGGGTGCATCATTCCCATGGGTGCCTCCAGCTGCCAATTGGTCTCAGCAACACCACGTGCATGCACCAACATTGGTAAACCTGATTATAGTAAATCTGATTAAACATGCAAAGCCAACATACCTAAACCATCCATGCACAGCCATGCTGAGAATCAGCCCTTTACATGAAATTTCAGTGGCAACATACACTTCATGGAGTGTTATCCCACCTCTTTAACATCAGTAAGGCCAATAGCAACTCCTATAAATGGGATCCGAGACTCAGCAAAGCACAGCCTGGGTCTGGATATACAGAGCCGGAAAACCAATTGTGGGTAAGTCCCATTTTCGGGTGCCTCTCTGCACCAAATGGGAACCAAATAACTGCTGTAGGACTGCTGACATCCTGCTGCAGTGCAGGTTAGCTCAGCAGAAGACAAGGCGGATGACAACAGGCCAAACTTGCACAAGCTGCAACACAGATGCCAATCTCACCTGCACTTCACCTGTGACTAACAAATGATGGCAGCAACAAGGACATCTTAAAACTTCTCTGAATCTTTCTAAGGCATGATGGTGTCTCCTTCATCTTGCATCCTTGTCTCCATCATTCCCAAGGAAAGGCCTTGATGCAGCAAAGAAAACAGAACTAAATGAAGTGATTGCTTAAATGAGCTTTTACCTTCTTTTCAGAGGAGAAGTTTCACCAAATTCCCCAAAGTTATTGCCCAATGGCAGACAAGTTCCTGTGACCATCCCACCCTGCCCAGGGCAAGTCTCATTAGCCCCAGGTAATGGGCAACAGCTTCTGTGACTCTCACAGGTGCACCTTAATTTCAAGCTAAATCAGAGGAAAAAAATAGAAATGGAAAAATTATTTGGTTCTGTCTGCAAGCAACACGGGAAGGTGGGGATATGGCAGGTGGGACTCAAAGATGATCTGTGATGCAAGAAAGTCCTTGTGCCTTCTTTCTTTTTTGCTGGAAGAAATCTTGAATTTACTCAAGTTGTGCCAGGGGAGATCTAGGCTGGACATTAGGAAACACTACTTTTCTGAAAGAGTGGTCAGGCACTGGAATGGACTGCCCAGGGAGGTGGTTGAGTCACCGTCCCTGGAGGTGTTCAAGAAACATTTAGATATAGCATTGAGAGACATGGTTTAGTGGGGTTATTGGTGGTAGGTGGATGGTCGGACTGGATGATCTTGTAGGTCTTTTCCAACCTAGCTAATTCTGTAATTCTATGATTCTACTCTATACCATGTTATCAAATTGGAGCTCCAAACTGCATCAGAGCCCCACTCTAAAGAGATGAAAAATACAAACGAGTGGGAAAAGAAGGAGAAGGTGATAAAATAGAGGATGGTCTCTGTATAACAGCTCACAAAGGGAATATTTTCTGTCTTTAGAAACACAAGTTATGAAAAACACTCACCGCAAGTACTGGACTGTGCCCTGGGCAGCTTGCTCCTATACAAAGCAGAAGGCAAATGCAGTCTCTATGGTGGAAAACTGGTAGGGATTTGCTCTCTTCCCCTTTCTCTTGCAATAATAGAGGATGCTCTCCTATTTGCCTTGGTCTCCTGTAGTATCACCAACCATCAGCGGGACCTAAGATCCTGAAGGCAGAGGGAACACAGTGGAAAACGATGAAACATCTCTACTGGTTGGCTGTCAAAGGAGCTCACATCCGGGGCATCTCAGTGGAAGCTCCCTGAGATCTAGAAGAAGGCTCTCCAAAGTTCAGCCCTAAGTCCATGAACAGGGCACTTCCACAGCCTTACTCTGCAAGAGGACATGGGTAAAGCCCATGGCATCCTTGTTGGACACTGGGTGGTAATGCTGCTGTCCCCTGACATGGAGTACATCTTTCTCCCCAGGCACAACCTCTTGGGAGCTTTTCAGACACAAGGGCCCAGCAGAGAGCACCTGGATTCAGCTTCTAAATCCTGGTTTTTGAGTGGTTAAACCAGAAGAGATCACTGCAAGCTGAGGAAAAGAAGGGAGAGATCTTTTTTGAGCCCAGAAAGTAATGGTAGCTCTTAATATAGCAAGGAGAGTACTATAAAAAGAGTTTTCCTATCTCCCACCTCCCAATCCTCCTACAGACGTACTTATTTTAGTTTCTGGCTACGCCCCCCCAGCACACAGAACACCGCCAGGGTTGCCAAATGCCTGTTTCGGGAGACAATCTGCATACCGGGAACAATTAAAGTCTTGTTTGCTGCTCCTCACTGGAGCACCTGGGGCTGAGGCCAGCCAGAAGCCCAGCACAGAGGGCTCATCCTGCTTCTCTGGCTACTGGCAAGCAGCTCGAGGGCCCTCATGGGTCCTGGCCCTGAGGTGTGCCAGCAGCAGGGGTGCTTCACGGCACCCCCAACTGCACTGGGGTACTCTTCCCAGCCCCAACAAAGAGAAACTCTCCTACATCATCCCCAAATCACAGATATGACAGCGTTGCTGCCGCTCATGTGCTGGCCTACCAGGTTCTCCCAGCCAGCCAGAGCTGAGTCTGAAGCTTTGGCCAAGCTTTATGTTTTGGATCCCAAAGGCAATTGCAACAGAACTCAACCTTTGGGGTAAATGCATGCGTTGAGGAAAACTCACACTCTACAAATGAAGGGTTCTCCATTAAAAAATAATCCTTCTCATTTGATGGAGTTTCTTTCATACAACATTATTTTTACCTATTAAACGAGATGTCAGCAGTAGTTATTGTATCATGTCATATTATGACAGGAATAATAGATGAAATATTCTCATTTTATTTTCCATTACAATCACAAAGAGCAGCTGTTATCTGGTACCATTCGAGACATCTTCCCTTTGTGCCTAGATCAAAGTGTCTCCTGCTGGTGCCCTACGAAGCTGTCAAATCCTTTCCTTACAACACCAACTGGAGACACTTTCATCTAGGCACAAAGGGAAGGTTGTTTAATCAGTATCAAGCACAGACTGCTCTTAATTAAAAAAGATAATAATTGTTTAAGCTCTTATGTCATGCTGTGATGTGTCAGTAGTTGTAAGGCCCACAATGCACTGCCTCCACAAGTGCAATGTGAAGGATAGCAATGGCAAAGCAACCCTACTTTGAGATATCCAAGTAAATTTTCCTCAAAAATTCTAAAGAGTAAGGGTTTTTTTGTTTTGTTTTTTTCCAAAATTCCAGCCTGGAGAAAACTGAAAATATTTGGGTTTCTTCTAATTCAGCTTGAATACATTATTTTCCCATGTGAAATTTCTTAGGAATCCTTACATTTGATGAGCTTTATACCTCTGTCTCTTACTCATTTTCCAAAATGTCATCTTCAAATGACTACTGGTAAAGCCTAAGTTTGTTTAGGAATCTGTTATCACAATTTCCTGAATTCCTTCTGAATCAGTATCTCTCCGTGGGGGGGGGGGGGGGGGGGGAAAGAAGCAGGTTTAGTGAAGCCAGAACATTTGGAAGGCGTATTTCAGTTGCACCATGGATGTCTGAAGAGAAATAACCTCGGATTTTTCCTTAAACTCATATGTTTTGAGGTTAAGATATCAAAGTGTTTTGTTATTAAGTATTGTGCAAAATAAAGTTTCAAAAAGGCCAAAAGAAATTCCTGAATTCTTATGTCACAAAAGATACAGAAGAGGAGTTCAGGGATGAAGTGACAGCCCCTTGTTTTCTCTCTCATCTCTTCCTCCAAGGATGGCTCCAGCATTCCAGGAGATGTAAAGCACAGCAGCTGGATATTAATGGAACTTGGCATCACAATGATTTTAGGCTTTTTTTAATTAACACTGTACCATATTACAACAAGGAAACATTTTCTCCTCTTTTATTACCATCCCAACCCTGAGCCAAGTATTAAATAAGACTTAATTTAATTAGCTCTTGCATTCTCCCTTCTTGCAGGATTATTCAGTAACACAAGGTCCCTACCAAGCTCCCTTTCCTGCAGTCAGATAAAAATTGTGCTGATGGTGGTGGGAATGTTCGGGCTCCTCATTTACATGCACGGCATGGTGTTGTGAGAGGCAGAGATGTTTCCACCCGGCTCACCTTGGCTCTGCCATGCTCTCCAAGGGGCTCGGTGGCAGCTGCTCCCCCTATTCCCCTCACTCCTAAGTCTTTCCTGCAACACCCAAACCTGAAGCAGAGAGCTCAGGGTTCATAGAGTAGGGAGCACTACTAGCACGGTTCCCCTCCCTTCTCTCACCTTTTGACACCAGGCAAGCTGGTTGTCCTTACCTTTGTATTAAAGGGAGGGGGAGATGGGGCTCCATCCTCTGCCACTCTGAAGGTGATGGACTCGGTGTGGGATGGGGCAATCAGTCCTTCAGACAGCTACAGGTATGCATCCTCCTCCTGCCCCGTGCTGTGTGGTGATACGGTGAGATAGGCGACCCCACCAGAGGTGACACCTCGGCTACTCATGTGGTGGCCCTGGCAGCCATAGCAACTGGAGTTATAGTAGGTTGGTAGCAGCAGCCAGGCAGGCTCCACATTAGGGCCAGTTCTCTGCAAAGTTTTCATCAATGGCTTAGAGATGGGATGTGAGTGCATATTAAGTTTGCTGACAACACTCTGTTGGGTGGAGCTTATGATTCCCAGGAGGGCAGGGAGGCCTTGCAGATGGATCAAAACAAATCAGAGGGCAGGGCCACCACCAGCTGCATGAAGTTTAACGAGAGTAGGCATTGGAATCTGCACCTATGAAGGGGCAACCCTGGCTGTATGGACCAACCAGGGAATGAGAGGCTTCCATGGAGAAAGGGCTCTGGGGGTTCTGGCTGGCTGCATATTCAATATGAGCCAGAAGTGTGCCCGGGAGCCCAAAGGGCCAACCGTAACCTGGGGAGCACCAGGCCCGGTGATGTCACCAGGTGAGGGGTTGTCCCCCTGTGCTCTGTGCTGTGCAGCCTCACCTCCAGCACTGGGTGCCGGTTGGGTGCCACAGCGTCAGAAGGACTTGAACTCCAGCTGCTTTCCCTGGGACAGCAACAAACCCATTATTCCTACTCCGCACAGATGCGACGCACGGCTTCTCCTTCCCAGGAGAGGGGATGGGGGAAAGAACTTTGCTCCTGTCTTTACTGAATCCAGTCTCATTTGTGTTGGATTAAAATCACCTCATTGCCTGAGAAACGCCAAATCCGAACCTTCCCGTTGCAGAGCTCACAGCCCTGCTGCTGCTGCAGGGCAGCACGCGTCCTTCCTGTCACCAGAGCCCAGGGAGGTGCTGGGGACAGGCCAGGCTCGAGAAGCTGTCGCCTTTTTTTGCTTTGTAGGGGCACCTTATCCTGTGGAGGCAGCAGTATACGACCTGGAGAAGGCAGCAAGCAAGAGGGAAGGAGGAGGAGGGAACGTGGGCGAAGGCGTAGGTGGTGCCACATCGCACACTTCTGCTGGAGCCGGGAAGGGATGCGGAGCGCCTGCTTCCCAGTCCTACGCACTCACTGGGACCATCTGTCCTTCCCCAGGTGACAGCCCCAGGTCAGGCGAGAGGTCCTGCTGGGGGAGCAGGAGGTGCTGGAGAGCATGAGCCTTCCTGTGCTCCCCTGAATGGGTTTCAGCAGCTCGCAAGGAGCAGGTTTCACAGCCGTTTAAGAAATAGGGATGGTAGCACGGAGAGGTGGATGGCTGTGCCCAAATTCAAGTAAGGGCACAGTGAGCAGAGCAGCTCCCAGGTGCCCAGGAGCACCTCAGCTGCTCGGCCAACCACAGCAAGCGGCAAAACAACCAACTGCCTCATGCCGTGGGAATGCAAACTTCAGACATCGTGAAGGGCCTGCAGTGTAAGCTGTCCATCTGCGTGCCTGCGTTTGTGCCTGCGAGCCGTGGGTGCCAGGCAGACCCATACATGCCTGGTCTGCTTTCCGTGCCATGTACTCAGGGCTCCTCCTTTGCCCCACAGAAGGTTACTCCCCGTGCATCAGCACCGAGAACAAAGTGAGGGCTGTTTTGCCGTAGGATTTAACCACCTGTTGTAATACTTGCGTTGATCTAATCTTTTTGGTTTAATTAAAAGCCTCTCACTCGGGTTGCAGGGCTTTTTCCCTCTGCGCAGGCTCGCCACCTGTTTCACAGGCTCCAGTGTCTGCCACAGAGGTGAGGACAGACCTCTCCGAGTTCCCCAGACACATGCAAATGGCTGGAAAGCATTCAACATAGGGCTGAGTGCCTACAGAAAAGGCAAAGCCTGGCGGTGATGGTGGAGTTGTGGCAGGCACTGCTGCTCTCACCGAGCACTGAGCAGGCTCGTTCCCAAGCTCCCTGTGAAGCACAGCGTTTGTGAGTGGCAGCAGCGGGAAGGGCCATCTCGCCCGGGATCCTGTGGGCGTTTCACACGGCCCGTTTAAGCAGTCAAACACCAGTTTGCAAAGCACAAGCTCCTAATGGCATCGCGATGAGTCATTACAGGGTTTCAGAATGCGTAAATAAGCTCACAGTGCAGTCGCTGTGTTACCGCTGGCTTGCCGTGTGCTCACCGGGCTGTGAGGCTGTGCAGGAACCTCGGAAATCCCTGCCCGCTCCGGCAATGAAAAACGCATTCGCATTTCTGCTGCAGCACGTGAAGAGTTAAATGGGTTTCTTCCCATGCTGGGTTTCACCAGAGACTTCTGTGAAGCTGTACTACCCAGCGCCGCTACATTTCACACCACCCATTTGCGAGCAAATAATAAGTAAACATGTGATTTTTGGCTACGCTGGCTTTTCCGAGGTGATTAAATGATTTTCTAAATAGCTCTGAGAACGAAGCTGTCTGAAATCCCCGGGGTGTTAAGAAATTAACTGCGCACACACACATTTAAACAATGCAGTCAGGATTCAGATTTACTAAGCAGCAACATAACGTATTTAAGAGAGCAAACACCACTGACGGGAGCTCTCGCTGTCTGAATACACAGGAGGAGGCCCACCCTTCGCAGGGTGCAGGCAGAGCAGCCCCTTCCTGACGCTATCTCTGGGACTGGGGCTGCCTGGGGAGCCCCCAGCACCAGTCTGCGTGGTCACCGGGCGCTGGAAGCCGTCCCTCCCCAGCAGCTCCAGGAAACGTGTGCTTCGTGTTCTGCTCCTTCTCTGCCCACAGAGTTCTTGCTCGTGGTGGTGCGTAGGTGTATGTGAGGGATTTATCCTTTCCCCACTGAATCACGGCAGCACAACATCTTTTCAACCCTTCTGAACAAGCAGAAAAGAGCCCTGCATTATTTCTTCTCGTTTGCTGGCTGAAGGAGGCACCCAGCAGCCCCCCCCCCCCAATTGGCTGCACCCAGCTGGGAGCCAGCACACAGCGCCTCACCCCACAGTCGCCTGGTGGGGGGCGGAGACACCCCTGAGCAGACCTTCTGGCACCACACCCGAACCTGAGCTTTGTGCACACACCAATTCTGTATGTCAAAAAGAAAACGAATTCTGCAGTTGTTGCCATGGGCAAAGCCATCGTCATGAGCGGCTGCTTTCCCTTCAGACCCTCATATAAATTGCTTCTTTCGACAAGGATGCAAGACCTTCAGTAATGAAACAGTGAGCTTTTTGGTCGTGTGAGGAACAGGCACATTCTGAATGCAGAAGCCCCCTGTGATAGCTGTTCAGCCTGACAGCTTCCAGCTGCAGGCCTCACGGTACCAAGCTTTACAAATGCCCAGCAAAATGCTGAATTCGGTGGGACTGGCCCAAGCTGACAGAATGCTCATCCCATGTCTCTGCGTCGTTCTTGAGCTTCATTGTTCTGCCCAGAACGAGTAAAAAATAATAATAATCTAAGTGTTTTCTGGTTATATTTCTGCACAGTTTGACATGTCACCAGTAACTGACTTATGGCACATTCTGTCCCCAGAGTGGCACACTTCTGAAGTGTGTGAATAGCGCATATCTCATTGCTTCTTCCACACCTTCTCCTAGCACAGAGCATGATCATGCTCTAAGTGCAGAAAAAAACAGCCAACATTGAACTACTTATTTGGATTTCCCACCTCTTGGTTGGGCGGGGAGAATGCAGGAGGACTGAACCCACCAGGCTGAATGCTTCTCCTCTCTGCTTCAGACTCGCACGCCTCCTCCACAACTCGGATGGTTTGTTTCCTCCTTTCTCTTTGTACTTCTGCTCCCTGGTACCTTTCTCTTCCCTTTTCCTACTCCATCTCCCACACAATTTCTGTTCTCTGTTGCTTCATTCTATTGAGATGTGGGATTCTGTTTAGAAACTGAGCTGAACCGGGGGACCACCACAACTGTGGGAGTCAGCCACAGTGCTGGGCAGTGCCTTTTTGTCTCCTGGCTTCCCAAAGACAGCCCATTACTGCCTCCTATCACCTCCTCACAGCTCTGCTTCGGTCACGTCCTTGAGCAAACGTAAGGAGGTAGGTGAGTGAAGGAGCAGGCCTGCCAGGCTGCAGCCCCTTGCTGGATTTCATTTCCTCCTCATCTGCTTTGGCCCACCACACCTAACAAGGCCACCCACCCATAGCTGCGGATTCAACCACAGCAGCAGGAAAAGCCTTCCGCCAGCCTTCAAAATACTCCCTCCTCCCCTATCCCAAGACAATTACCTCCCTGTAGAAAACACAATGGGAAAACAAGAAAAAAGAAGGAAAAAAAACAACCCTGGGGAAACTAAAGAGTTCTCACGGTGAATTTTATTTTGTAGCAACAATATAAACATGTGAATAAGAACAGGCATCATTTGCGGGGCTGGCCTCTGATCCAGAGTACCCTGAATCTAGCAACCCGCGCAGAGCAGATGCGGGTGAACCTTCCCCCTGACTCCAGACAACAGCCAAGTTGCATTCCACCAAGACCTTTGTCATGGAAAGACCAATGCTTGAATATCTGCTATTACCAAACTTAAAAATCATGTGCAATTGTGGAATGTATTAACCCCCCCTTCACTCTTAAAAAAAAACAAACCAAAAAAACAAAAAACAGAAAAGGTAGAGCTGCAAACCAGTAAAAAAAAATTGCTTCCAGCTTGCTGAGACTGAAATGGCCTGTTGGACTTATAACTGAAATATCGTTCTAGAGATAACCAAGGGGTTGTGACACAAAGTACTGTATTTACAACTCAAAAATATAACCGTTATGTACTTTAATTTATAGCAAATTTAATACATTAGTGTTTACAAAATAAGATCTGGACTCAACTGAAACAGCGTGCTGCTTAGCAAGTTCTTTTTCCTTCCTCTCACTCCAACTGAAAAGACCAGCAAGCTTAAGAGCTTCTTCTGTGATCCACGCACAACAGCTGAGACGCTGAAAAAAGAGAGCACTTTCTGAATCTCTCAAGGCTGGTTGCTCGATACCTTCTATTACTCAAGCTGTACAGTTCAAACCTTAAGCTGTCCTCTAACAAGTTCCATATATGTCTCATAAAAACTACTCGGCTACTAACCAGAGCACCGGCTAACGTTACAAACCAAAGAATTGTCCATACTACTAGCTCACACAACAGGAAAGAGCAAATATAACTACACATTCAATCTCTTATTTCTAACAGCAAAGCCGCAAACTCCATCACTTGAAGTAAAATACTTCAGTAAGTGAAACAGTACCATACAGTTCAAGAAACATTTAAAAAAACATTTTAATAGTATAAAAAGTTGTTTACCGGTGTTTCTACTATAAAGCTTTGTTCCACAAATCAAAAGTGATAAAATAATTAGGTACGTTTACAGTGATAAGAGACTGCAGTGTAGACATTTCAGCTCACATTTCGCTGAGCACTTGAGTACGACGGACTGTGACTGAATTAATACATACCTATGACGCAGAGCAAACTGCAGACATGAAGTACACACCCAAACGTGGAAATTTACCCACTGCATGGTAACTTACTTCCTTTAGCCCTCCTTTGCCCCTCCAGAAAACACTGCAGGAAAAAACTGTATTCAGACACTAAGGCATATAACTATTTTGACCGCAGGAAAGCAATCTTTATCGCGGGAGGTGCACAGAGGAAAAATGGATGCACACAAATGCAGCATGATAAATTCCAACGCTTTAAGCCCATTATTTTTCCTTAGATAAAATGACATCTGCAAAAGTGAAAATGTACAAAAAATAAAAACTGTCAAATAAATAAGGAATACAGATGTTAATTAAACACATATATAAAGAAACGTATTGGCATACTGTATGCAGTATACGGTATATTCATAGAATCACGTGGGCTGGACAGCACTTAATAAGGAGTCACATTCTGAAGACGTAATCCCTCGTCTCTCCTCCGAAAGACCTTATGGTTTCTGGATATCAGGTGCAACTTCAGTAATTGTACTGAAATTGATTGATAAACTGAAGGTATATCAAGCAGTTACATTTTCACATCAAAATGGGAACCAATAATATGGACTCTTCCATACTCTAATTGGCATCTTCTACGCTCCTGAACTGTAGATAGGTATTCTACTGTAAGTGCGTTACACAAAGGCTGCTGAAACCCTTAAAAGGGATGGAACCATAGTAAGTGTCAAGAACATCTGCTATGATACAGAACCGGGCTCTAGGTCTACCAAACGCTATACCCACATAACATTTTAAACCATGAGATATTTTATGCATTTTCTGTTTTTCCTACAAACATTGTTGCAAACTTGCTGTTTATTTATTGTGTCATGATGTTCGCATTCCTACTTCTCCAAGGATTTGTAATTCTAATGTTTAACAACCAAATCTATGCTAGGTACACTTAAAGTAGACACTGAAATTTCAAGTAAAATGAACTGTAGCCACATCTACTGGACTCTATACACGTCCCGACATCTAGATTTACTTTGATAAGTTATACAAATACATAATACATTCTTAAATAATGTAGACCCACAATATTAATTTGTGAATCTTTCCACGTTATAAAACCACTTTAACAGGAATGTTTATCCACCTGTATTACTGTTTAGTTTGCAGTGTCTTTTGCTTTTCTGTTTCCACAGATTACTGGACCAGTTCTTATGCTTTGGCTATTGAAATCTCTTATTTGAATGAGGCAACACTGGTTATTAAGGCTGTTTTTTCTTCTCTCGTGAAGTTTCATTCCTTATTATGACACTGGTTTCCAGAAGAGGATGACTATCTTGTGTCTTCAGGTTCTGTTTTTATGACCTTCCTTTCCATGCTGTTAAAAGCTGAGTGAGGAAAATCCTTTAAGATACCAAGGCCTTCTGTGTTTAAAAAAAGAAAAGAAAGAAAAAAGATGTTAAAAATACTGCTTGGAAACAAATATATTCTGTTCTTACTTCAAGAAAAAAAAACATCCATGAACTGTATGTATACTAGAAGTTGAAAAAATGGACAAATTCATCCCCTTCCTACTAGGTTTTAACCCAGCTGGCTTATAACCTCAGTTACATTACAGTGATGACAGAGTCATCACCACAGATCTAATTCCACTCTCTCCAGGAGCAGGGATTAGAAAGAGATGCATTCTTCACTAGAAATGTGAAAGGCAAATATTACCTGGTGATTGGAACAGTCAAAAACAATCAAACAAAAAAAACTGAGCTGAGTTTTCAGCACACAAAGACAAGAGATACAAGATTCTTATCTTTCAATAACCTCTTTCCCACTGCACCTTCCAAACTCAGATGGGATTTTATTATTACTCCTAAAGTTGTAAGAATCTCAAGAATCCCTGGCTTTATCTTAGGAGCCAACTGTGAAACTGAAACCGCCCATGCACAAAGGACTCTTGCTGTCTTGTCTGAAACTTCAGACTTTCTCCCACAGCCAAAGGGAAACAAGACGACAAACGTGAGTAGAAGTCAGTGAATGGGACACCCAGTTCAAAGCACACAGCATGATACAAAGTACAGAAAAAGGGCTAGGCAGGATAGAAAGTCTTTTTACGAAAACTACATTTATAGTTTGATTCCTTTATACAGGCTGAAGCCACGTTACAATCAATGACAGACGGCAACTTAAGTATTTAACAGCAGAACTTTGGGTCAATACCTCCTTGAGGACGGAAACGTGCCAGAACTTGTTTCTCTTAATCTAGCGACTGCATCTTCTAAATTTATCCCAAATAACAGTCAATCTGTTTCTAGATTAATAAATAACACCACTCCTGAAGCTCTGCCTGAAGCCTTGGTTAAAAGGTTACATGCAAGAAGTTGCAGACTGAGCTACCTTCTCCACTCAAGCGACAGCTTGCATTGAGCGGTTAATCAAAGATTTTCTAAGAAACAGTAGTTAATTTACAAGGGACATCACTAACCCGAAGACTGGGACTTTGCCTCACCACCAGGGTAAAGCCGGATCAATTCACTGCACAGAGGTTTTCCAACGTGCTGCTCTCCATCAAGTGAAATATGCTGCAGCTGTCTACTGGGAAGATTTGACATCCGGAGATTCAGCGGCCTTTCACCTGGAAGCAGTTCACAGTGAAATATGGGTGCATTAAAAAGAAAGCAATATTAAAAACAACAACAAAAAAATCAATAGAGACTAATTTTATCAGGAATCCTATATTTCAGGCTGTTGGGAAGATTTCTAGCAGAACAAGTGTTATGTGAATATGCTGATATGTAGACTATTCCGCAGGCAGTGGATATTTCTATAGCCATGCAAATATCTTATTCTGCTCAAAAAGCCCACTGAGATCCCAAAAATTCCCAGCGTCACTGCACAATGGATAAATGGTATAAAGCAACTCACACCATCAAGAGCTGGATGCACATGCTTACTATTTCTATGTACTTGTATACTGCACTGCTTGACCAATATACAGAAATGGAAATTGATGTTTTAACTCTTATTTGCTTTCATTCCTTTAGTTTCTCTCTCTACCGCTTCTTAAAAAAAAAAAACCTAGCTCTTAAAAATACAAATAATTAAAAAATTGTCTGGTTGCATTTCTTGTCCATACTTAACATTTTCTCCCATTTCACAACACTCAAACAGAAATCCAAACAGAAACAGGTCAAACAAACGAAACATTCCTAAAATTAATGCAGGCTGGCAAACAGCCAGTTGGTAAATCAAATAGATCACCACAAAACCATAAGCTTTTTGAAGAACAAGCTGCTACAAACATTATGAGAATCTGCTTGCTGCTAAGGAATTTACATAGTAATTTACATAGCCAGCTACTCAAGTTTTGCTCCTAGACCCCACAGATAGTAAAAAAAAAAAAAGAGGGGGGGGGATGGGAGGTAGAGGTACCAACTGCATTATCAGCTTTAACTTCAATCTCCACAAAGGAAGAGAACAAATTAAATACAACATCGTGAACATGCTGCTCTATTTTCAAAACTTAAGATACAACCAGAGACAAGTACTGCCCTCACTAACAGTAGTTCTCCCTACCTTCTTCCCTCCCTGCACGTTACCTGTAGGGAAAGCAGTTTCCCCAGCTACATGACAGTAACAGAGCAGAATCTGGCTGTACATCTGACTGTGTTATTTAGACTGTAAGCACCTTAGGGTAGAGATCTTGTCTTGTCCATTCAGTGCTCAGTGTTCTGTTTGTGCTATACTAGATATATAACACCACCGACAAAGGTTGCGTAACATCAGATGCATTTGCTGACATCAACACTGTGCCTGGAAGCTACCATACCTTGTCCATCAACATTATCTAATGACATGCCATTGGGGCTGTGCTCTTCTGAGTTTTGCCTGTAACACCCTGCGGAAAGACGTCTCTCTAATCCAGCCTGGTTGCAAAGAAACTCCATCTGTTTTGCCATCACCTTTTCAGACTGCAAATAAAGCATACATACATCTATTGAGTCAAAATATGGAAAAAACAATATCAGATGATAAGACTAGCAGCCTAGATGTAGATTTTTGTTGACTCACATGTACAGATGTGTGCTTTACAGTTTCTTCAAATCTATCAAGTAAACAAAGTATTTTTGCACCCATAAAGATGTTCATGCTGTACATCTGAGTCACTCAGGAATGCTTAAAATCCGAGTTGCAGTAGTTCATCCATGCAAAAATGCAACACAAAATTCTGTTCTTAGAAAACACATTGAAAACACACTTTCTGCACTTCAGGGCTGAGAGTTACGTGAAGAGAATCTCAAGAGAAGTGAAAAATAATGTCTTAGCTCTGCTCAAATACATGTATTCACAAAGTATTCCAAGAGCGATGGCAACATCTGCTAAAAACTTATGCCAAGATTTCACCAGACATCTTGGAATCTTTATTTTAAGAAACAGCACTATACAAGCTTAAAAATCTGCCATTCTGAAAGTGTAGGATGACAGTATGTTTGTGGGGGATAAAGGTGCGAAATGTCTGTCTAGAAGAAGAACAAGACCTATACACCTCTAGCGAGTGAAATTAAACAATGCAGCACAACGTGGGAGGAAATGGCGTCTGAATGTTTGTCATTGAATCTAACACCAAGAAAATTCTAACTTTCAATATTATCTTGTTCTTAAGGATGTAAATAAGCGTTTTGCAAAAAAAAAAATCACAAGTCAATAAAGTTTGTTTAGAAGAGCCACGATGAACACAAAGTATGTCAAATGAACACCTAGGATCAACAGGAGAGAAATTTCATTTCTCTCCCAGGTAATTTCTCCTGGTGTTTCAAGTAGTACAGATGCCAATTAAAAAGAAGTGACACCATCTTTCAGAGCACTCAGCTTTTCCTGGTAGATGACCAAAGTCCTGACTTCCCACAGCAGTCTGCTTCTTCTGCATAGTTCAACACTTAAACGTGGTGACAACCTAACAGACCAGAAAAAGCAGAGCTTCTCCAGCACAGCCATGACCCTAGAAGGAGGAGGGTAACGTTACCCAGGAGGGTAACGACACAACCGATAACTTACTCTGCTTAGAGGTCAGCAGGTTCTGCAGAAGAACGCTGACAGCTCAAGCTTGGTCTTGGGATGTAGGTTAAAAAAGAAACTATTTTCAAATTGTTTAATTCCAACTGTGCTTTAATTTTGCTATTCTGTCAGTCCTGTTACTATTTTTGAACTGAAAAGCAATTTTTAAGAGTATAACATTTAAAATTTGACTCCCGCAATCTTTGTTGTTTAATTGAGATAAAGAGAACAGAACTGCGACAATTGTTCTGATTACCACAAAATACCGCAGAAGCTGCGGATCCGTTGGAGCTTAAAACAAATCTCTATTTCACTGTTGTGCAGCAGTGACCAACGACCAAAAGCATGTAAAACCAAGTTCGTTTAATCATTATGTGACACCAGAAATGTAGCATAATTGCTTTCTGATGTAGCAAAATGAACAGGATTTGCATGACTGGACACTGCTTTGCAATAGAAGAATGCAGAAGCCACGGTAACGTATCTAGTCTCAGAAAACAGAAGCGTAGATCCCAAATGTAATCTCACATGAAAATTCCATGATTACATTTGCCTTCAAGGCTAGGATACACTACAGAAAAGACACAGAAACAAACTGGAAACCTGCCTTCATCTATTAAATGCCTCCTGGACACGTGAAAATATCTGGCCTGGTGGAAGTGCAGCGTTATCAAGAAAGGCAATTTATCCTTTTAGACCCAGAGGTTCTTTATTTCCTAAATATAGTGGACTTTCCTCTTAAAAAGAAACGTCAGAACTGAGGATGCCAAGATATCCTACTCTATTTATTCTCTAGATTCAACAAGTTTCCATTTATAGCTAATAACTCAAGAAACACAGCACACACTGTACCAATAGTACCCTACTTGCTCCAACAGGCAATCTCATATTCTCAAGCCCTCTAAACAACATTTTGCCTTCTCGGAGTGAATAAGGTTAAAGCTGTAGGACTGCCAGGACAGTTTCAGAAGGTAATTCCAAATTAAGAGTGATGCAATCACAGGTAAGCCAGGTAACCTTTGAAAATTGAAAGTAACTACTTTAGTCATTGAACCAATACATCAAAATCGATGTACAAAGACATGGCCTGTATTATTCACAGTAGTAGTGCAGTTGGTTTACCTGGGAGTTTAGAGCTGCCGAGTCTTCACTCTTTCCTTTAGCCAAAGCAAGTGGCATTTTGTCTGGCTGATAGAGCGTTTGGACTGCATCCTGGAAGTCAGGATAACCATCCTATTGAATATAAGAAGAAACCAAACACCAAGAGAAAGACATTATTAATTTCTTCTGCACCCCATCTCTCTGTGTACTCAAAAGAAGAACACAAACCAAACAAAATTGACCGTTCTGGACTGGAGTTTAGACGTCTGTGCTAACCACTCCATTTAAGTTTGTGTCCAAAATGCACACAGTCCCCCTACAGTACCCAGTACGCATCTAACAGTACATACAATCTTATTTCTCACAGTTTCAGGTGAACCCAGACTACTGTTGCCACTGACAAAAACTAGCGTATATCAGTTAGGCTTTGCCAGGTAGATTTAGGCCCACCTTTTCTGTCGCTCTTTACGTACAGCAGCCTTGGAGATTAAGAAATCAAATATACACGTAAGTCAAAGACCCAGGCACAGCAGATGGCTATACTAACCTTAAGAAACTGAGTGAAGCCTCCTCAACATACTTCACATGGAAACTATATCAGTGTCACAAAATGAAACACCGCTGTTTCTGGAGGAGCAAAGATTTTAGGTACTCTGGGAAACCAGGATTCAATAGTTCTTTCAGCCTCAAATGATTATGACATGCAAATCTCTTGCAGCTTGCATATGTACAAATAAAGCAAATAAATTTTGTGTGAAAGCCTGCCAGACTTCATTACAATAAATATATTACTGGAGCAATGGCTCATGGTGAGAAACTTATCCTGCTTGGCATTGCAAGGAAGGCTCATGTAAAACAGAGGAACATCCATAAACATTTACAAAGGCAGAGTACAGGAGACTGTGTTAAGATGTGAGAGAACACTGGAGAATTTAAAATAGACTCAAAACTGAAAACAGTGACATTTATAACCGAGTATTCAAGTATCAGAATTACAAGTAACTTAACTTTCATTTTGGCTTCTGGAGGCAAGTGTATGCAAGTAAAAACATCGAGACCTTTCAGAAAAATCATGGGAAAGACTACAAGGTCTATGCAACTGGTAGGCTGCACACTGACCTCAACAGTTGTGGTCAGACCCTCAGTGCAGTGTAATGACAATAAATTATTCCTTATGCTTCAGGAGAAAAAAATAATAATGTGTGAATCATTGCATAAGGCTTTTATCCACCCAACATATTCCCTCGGGGAAAAATAAATACGGTAAGTATGTAAAATTTCATAACCGGGTAAACTGCCACAAAGCCTCATCCTCTAGAAACAAAGACTTTGCAGTGCATTCCTAAGAGCACTGACCATTTTCATACAGTTAGACCTGAATTTGTTTGGGAAAAATCATTGTGTGTAGGAGGATGAAAAAGCAAATACACAAAAACGTATCACCGAGGATCCTATTTTTGCAACCAATCAGGAACACGGTTCTTTACAATGTATCTGTGATCATATGCCAGTACAAAAGCAAAGGCTGTTTCCTACAAGCAGGCCTCCCCGCTTGTTGCTGCGACTGTCACCCATCACTCCTGCGTATGATTCTTTGATGACGATGCAAGTGTGGATCAGCACCTTGGAGACCTTCCATGCCACTGGCTGATCCCATTCTCACTGCCGTGACAAGGACTGGTTAGCAGCAGGTCGTGCTAGGCGATGACCTGCTTCTCACCAAGTCTGCCTCACTGCTCCTTTTCCCTCTCCACACAAGAGGGGCCTGCTTCGTGCAGCACAGCATTTTTGTTTTGCTGTACTGCTGTTCAGTTGTTTTTCAAGAGGCTTCTTATAGCAGATGTTCCCAGTCCCACATGTGCTTTTTTGCTCCCTCTAATGACATTTTTCCTATGCAAACAGTAGACTCTACTGCTTTTGCTGTTTTCAAGAAAAACAGCAAAATCCCACACTTACACTGATTTTCTTTTCAGCTGTCTCAGCAATGACGGAGGTGGGCCTTTTCTCTCTCTCTCTCCCTCCATTTGTACTGGCACCAGGGGAAGATGTTTCCTCACAGCCTCCACTTCTCCCTTCCTTCCTGTGCCCCCCACCGAGCGCTGTGAAATCAGCTTTTGCAAGCCTTCCCCACCCCTCTTGTGCAGCTGAATGGAGATGCTGGCACAGAACAATTCCTTTCTGCCACAAGCCCAGGGACAACAAGGCCACATTCAGTTCTCTCTTTCTCTCCTCTCTCGGCTGTTGGTGTATCCAAGAGGGGAACCCCCATCACTCCCACCACAGAGCGGCACGATGCTGAGCAGCCCCTCCCTCTGAGCCCACTGCGTGATACACCTGTGACTTATTTTGCTTTCTAAGCTGCTGCCCAACAGCTCATCACTTTGAGTGCTGTTGGTACTGAGTCATGGAAGATGACAAAAAAAGGGGTGCCCCTGCTCCACAACACCTATGCCAAAGAGATACAAGAGGAAACAACGGTTCCACCCCGATTAATCTATTCTGCCTTCTCTCCAGAGGAGACTTAGAAAATACAACTCTTTTTATTCTTCTCTTGTAATAAAATCTGGTTCTAAAGCCCAATTCTTTCCACTCCTTTTTTCACTCCTTTTGCACCTTTAGTCTCTCATTTGCCTGGATTTTTTTTTCCCCCCTTCTCCTCTGTACACTTCACTCCCACAGCTTGCCCACCCACTCTGTGAATAAGAGGGGGAGAGCACACAGGGGAAGAGAAAGGCTTTTACAGGTAATTTGATGTAATTCATGGCATATTGTTTCTTTGTAATGCTTATGTGAGTTTCATATTCATAAAGAGGATAAATGTACATTGGCGGCTGTAACCCAGCAATGTTTAAGCTTGCACACACAGCTCTGCTAGCACAAGTGTGACCTCCATAGTTTTTTAGGCTTGTTTTTTTTTTGTGTGTTATTATATTTCAGGAAATTAACTCATCTTGTCTAAGCGATCTATCACAGTATGCAAAAAAGGGTGTGAAATCTTTCCAAATTCAAGCTAGTATTTTAGACCATGCTTTACAAAGGCATCAGTGACTAATGGGCAAAGGAATGGTGAATCAGAATACAGAGGGCAGCCTTAACACGGAAGTGCAAAATTCTTCACAAAAGAAAAAAAGAAAGAAAAGCCAGAGCTAGCAATAGCAAGTCACCTTGTTCTGATCCACTGCATCCAAGTATTAGCATGACAGCAAGCTAACTGAGCCGCAGTGAAGTATTACAACTTCAGAAACAGGATGAAGAGCATTCACTCAGAAAGGAAGAAACAAATTTGCAGCACTTACTGCTATTCTCATTTTACCAAAAACGTTATGTTCTCTTTTCCAAAATGCAACCCCTAAGAGCCCAAGGTATGAGATATAAGAGTGACCTACTAGGTAACACCGCCTCTCCCGCCCTCCCCTATGATGAAAACTCCCTAGTTTGCAGTGTAGCTCAGAATCATAATGCACCACAGTAACGATTTACTTTGGGGAGTTCAGAAGACTCCCCTTGCGCAGAAAGAGGCATTTACATTGATAATGACAGTTGGCATTTCATAGTTATTAATGCTATGTTGTTATATGAAAGTTAATTTAGTTTAAATTTTCTATTTCTTATTTTGGAGACAGTCTTATTTCTGAAACAGTGATTTGCATAATTAAGATGCAAAATTTGCATATGCATTTTAAAACATGACCGTCGATTTTAGATAAAAACAAAAACACGTAAATATCCATTCTCAGAGTTACTGAACTAAATAGTGTCTCGAGAAAGCAGAGCTGCCAGACTCATCATTCAAAAACTAAGAATGCAGATTTCCTAAGGTGGTCCTAGTCTTCCTTTTTCCCACGTTTTTCACTGTTTTGTTATTTTACTTTTTCTTTCAATGAAGATCCTACAGAAAAAAAGCACCTCCCTTACAGCATGTCTCTTCAGTTACTTGCTCATCATCAATTATCACTGAATGAAGGAAAAGCTTTCTAATGCTGAAATCTAATCAACTGTGAAACTCTATTTTAAGCAGAGGAGGAGCAGCTCCCTACCAGCTCTTACCAATTAAGACTAGGCTGGACTAAAGAGAAGGGAGAATCAGGCAACTGTCTTGCAATGTGTTGGTCAAGGTTGGCAATAGACTAAAGTGGATAAAATCATTTTAAAAAGCTTCTACCAGCTCTTTCCTCTGGATTGAAGAGCAGGCATAGGTCCAAGCACACCTCAACACATCTAAATGGCATTACAGCATTATCATCAAAGCTATAAGTAAATTCTCAATGTACACAATGTACACACACAATGTGTGTGTGTGGCATTCTGTAAACTCAAACTACAACCGTACGCAGACTGGTAGAGCTGAAAAAGCAATAACAAAAGAAAAGAACACACCTAGGTACCTATTCAGAGCTGCTTTTTCAAAGCTAAGTGCTCCCACTGCGGTTTGCCACACAGGAAAAGCCCTTGTACAGGTAACAAAGCACCGTGCTGCTGAAAAAAGGAAAGCCTTGCATTTGGTGCATCGTTTACCCCAGATTGTGTTGCACATTCCAGAATGCTATAAGGCTTTCCTCTTCAGTTAAAGAATATCACATATCTGCATGACGTGCGATTCTAGCTCAGTCCCAGGTAACATTCTAATGTGCATTTATATCTGCACCTCTTGGAGCAGGCAGCACAATAAAAATCCCCACAACACTACAAGTGAATTAGAGACCCATGTATAAATTAAACAGCCATTTGTTTAAAAAATGAGAAAGGAAGATCCGCTACTCTTACAAGTTACAGAGGTAAACATATTTACAATGATTTATTTATTTGTTTATTTGAGCACGTGACTTTTCAAAAGCCTTCAGATTTACTCTCCAGCAGCGCTAACTTCAGAAAAAGCAGAACACAAATTTCCCTACGCAAAACCTTGTGCAAGTGCATTTATCAGCCAGGTACACACATGCTTTAGGCCCAAAACCAACTGCAAAACCCAGCAAATTAATACGTACAAGCAGAACCATGACATATACAGCTTTTAGCTAGCTTTTGACTTTTCTGTAGTGCCTCTCCTGTAACTTCTAGCACAGTCACAGCTCACTAATATTCCCCATCAACCTGTATCCAGAACTCTGGATTCCGGACACAATCAGAAGTTGACTCAAGCAACTTAAAAACAAACAGAAGAAGAGAAAAAAACACACAAACAACTAAACCACTAAAAATCCACCCCACCTAACACTGACATCAAAGCAAGAGGCCTTATGGGAAGACACCTCCTATAGCGCTTGAGTTTGTCCCACCACAGGATATCACTCAGTCCCATTCCTCCTCCTCCTAATACATACTGAGGGCAACACATTGAGAACATCTTTACCATAAAGCTAATCCTGCTCTTTACCCCTGCTCCTACAGATTTCTCCAACAAGCATTTACATTTTCAGAGGCTCCGGCAGTGTTTCTCACCCTCTCCCTCAGACCCATCAACTGTCTTCCAAGTATTTTTCTGACAAAGCTCCTTCAACAGATCCCTTCAAAATAAAAATAAATTTTAGCACACATAGATTGAAATATAGGAGCCAAAATACTATACCTCTATCTTGATTCTCTTTGGTGACAGTTCATCCCTTTCTCCACATTTAGATCTAGAAGAGAAGACATTTGCTATTAGTAAACAGAAGATTTGCGCTGACCACCAGAAATAATAATAAGAAACAGTCAAGAAAAGAAAAAAGTAAGGCAAGAAGTCAGATGCACAGAAAAGCATCCAATTCAGTTGGACTCAGCACTAAAAGCTACTTGAGCATAGAGGAAAAGAATACAAGTGCCTTGTGTTGTTTTCAGAAGTGTCAAAAGGCTCATGCACTCTCCCGAACGGAAAGGAAATCTGCTTGAGCATAGAGAACCATAGAAACGCCTTTTACTTTGACTACCCAGAATGGATTTGTATTTACATATAATCAGCATGGAAGGAAGGAGAGCAAAAGGAAACCACAAAAAGCCCCCAGAAGTGTTATGAAAACATACTTTGAAAGGATATTGCAATAAAGGTCGGAGTTAAAATTTGAAAGCAATATACAGAAAGTATCTCAAAGTAATAAATATGATGGAAAGTTCACTTTTAATTGTAATCAGAAGCTATTAAGCCTTTGCTATTACTCCATAGCAGTTCACCTAACAGAACATTAACAACTGAAATTAGGACTCGGCTTCAGTTTTTTCTCAAACAAGTTTGTAAGACACTCCCTATGTTCTTATCTTTCTCATTCCCTGGAAACCAGCAAACTCAATCAGTATATTTAAAAACAACGACCAGCAACAACAAAAAACAACAAAAACCACTCCACATTGAGAAGCTTTTGGCTACTCTGTCTATTCACGTTAACCCTGAAATACTCAAATGCCTCAAATACTTGAAACGCAACCCTCTCAGATGCCCTTCCACCCGCACTATCATTGCAAAACCTGGAAAACCTGAGAACAAATAAAAAGATGATTCAAGACAGCTGAATCTTAGCAGTTTAAAAGCTTCAGGACTTAAATAGCATTTTCCTACCTTCCTTGGAAGAGCACTTTGCTAGCTAGAGAGCAAGAAGAAAGCGTCTCTCGTGCTTCAGAAGAAATGCTGTGAAACTGATTAAGTGAAGGTCTTTTGAGTTAATTAAAGCCTTACTTGGTGGTCCTGTAAGTATACTTGTACGTAACTTCTCGAGAGATTTGCCGAGCTAGTGCGAAGAGTTCATCTCTCCTGGTCAGCAACGCATTATCTTTCACACACAGCTGAGCGGCTGCTTCATTAACTGTTAGCTGGAAATTAAACACAAAAACAGATCTGTGATTCTGTATAGTTTCACCTGCTATCTTTGTCCCCTCTTCTGAAATAATGAAAGATTTCAATGGCAAGTAAGATTACTTTTAATTGTAAACTAAACCCTGGAGGGTTTCTTCAATTTATTTATATCCTTAACACACATAAGCTTCTGAGAAAAGATACAAATGCAGTCGGTGCATTGAACGTTCTTTAAAGTAAAACATTACTTCAATACTCTCAATGTGCTCTGCCTGTGCCTCAACCCAGCATTAATTAAATCTCTGTATAAAACAGGAGCTCTGAACGTTCACACTGGTTGGCTCCCCAAGCCTGGTTTACAGGGAGTACTATTTTTATAACCGCAATATGCCCCGGACTTGAAAAAAAAAATCTGACAGTGTGGGTACAGATGGCTTTCCCTGGTGAATACAGCATACATTCCGTAGAAGGTGATGGTTTAAGAAATGATTAAACTTTTTTTAGCGATGCTTCTCACCCTCGTGTTTGTGAAGACTATCTTCAGACATGAATCAAATGTAACTAGTTTCAAGGATGTTTTTCCCCAAGCCTGCTGGGACACATTTCTAGTGTCTCTGCTGCTGGCAATAGTTTGATAAAGAGGAAAAAAAAAAAAAGCCCCAGGGCTCAAAACGATTTCATAATGCACTTCAGAAGCCTATAGAAAGTGGTGATACTGCCAGCAATTGCAACGGCTTAACAACATCGCTGTCTGAAAAGCACACCATCAACTCTACGGACAACCAACAAAACTACTAACGTAACAAGAAAAACCAAAACTGGAATGCTGGAAAAAAGATTCCTCCTGCTACTTCCACAGCAAACAGGGGCTGATGAGACATTTTCACTTCTTCCTCAACTAAAGAACAGCCAGAACAGCCAGCAATCTTCACAAGGCATAACGGCAACAGGGCAACGTAATAATACTACAGGTCCTTTTTGCAGAGTGCACACCAATCTTTATTTTTTGAAAGGAAGCTTCTCTGCACGGGCTCTGCTTCTCACAGGTGAGCACAGCCTCAGATCGGCTGCTGCCGTCAGCAATACATTCTGTGTTAGTCTCAGGGTAGCGAACATTAGAAGTCAGCTTGGTTTTTCAAGCACGCTGAGCATATTCGAGAAGGCTAGGACACGCACTCTTTTACCTCGCTATCTATCACACTGCAGAGTGCTGCTCTTGAATTAAATGGGAGGTCGACAGCTCAGCTGAACCACTGCACCTCCATCCCTGAAGGATGGAAGCTGTCACACGACACGAGCAGCACACAAACACGCCATCCTCAGGCAGAGCTCTTGATGTCAGCCAAAAGAGAAATTTAGTCTAACACCACGCTAGTTCTCCAGGGAGGATGAAAAAATATACGCATCAGCAGAGCTGAGATTCTCTCAGCAGCCAGCGCCCAGTGAAACCTCACAAGGAACGGAACTGATGTTCTTGATATTTCATAAGCATTTTTTCCTCTTCTTCAGCATAAAAGCCTCTGATCTGATGAAGACATTTCCTGTGATACCTGAATGCTAAGCGGAGCACGAACACATCTTTAACAGGCCAGCTGGATATGCGGCCTGAACTCTGTGCAGTCTCTGCGCAGACAAAAAATGCCCCACAGAGATCAGATGCACAAGGGCAGGAAGCTGAAGCCGAACCTGTGCAACATCTCTGGGTTACTATGTTCCTGCAGAATAACAGACTAAAATAACCAACTATTACCCATTTGAGAAGAACTGTTGCTATAATGGCTACCTGTTTCAGAAAGAACACAGGGAAAAAAATACAAAAATAAAAGGTTAATACAGCACCTATGGCAAGAATTACCATCCAAAGCAGGCACTAATTTCTGTCAGAGTGATAGCTATTACTTTGCACAGGATGAATAATATGGCTAATGTTTACAATATAATTCCAAGTATTTTTTTACCCTCAATAAAGGTTGCAAAGAGCTGAAATGGCTGAACAAGCTTTGGATACTTGTAGACAAATGCTGTTTATCCTAATACATAAGAAAAGACAAATGTTTGTTTGTTGGTTTTTCCTGGTTTCTCCTCTGAGGTCAGATCCAGACTACTGAATTGCATCACGGCTTCCTGACTTTTCAGGAGGCACAGTCCTGCAGTGAGAAAGTACTGTCTGCCTGAACAGCACGATTCTGTACGCTGGAAGCCTTGATGACAGAGCAGTGCGCGACCACACAAGCTCTACAGAGGAGGAGGGGTACATTTCCATCTGATGGGGTTCACAGTCTTCCCCTCCTTCTCCTCCATTCTCCCTCCCCCCAACTATTATCACATAATTAAATACTAAGCCATACTGTTTTGGTGAGTCAACAAAAGAAAAGGGAAGACACTGAGACAGAATTTATTGCTTGTATTTCTTACTCCTGTTTCTCACACTATTAAACAGGATTTTTTCAGTTTTATAGGTACCCAGACAAGTACTGAAATACCAACACGCAAATTACAGATCTGACTCAAACATGGAAGAGTCAGCAAGTGCAAGGGCATGCCTCACACGCATCCTTCCTTCACTCCAACTTTAAACATGACTTGCTCTCCCTGCCTGAAAAGCTGTGCAACGCCGAGACAATGGGATGGATTAAGGAGAGCATGTTTACTAGCTTTGGAACCTCTTCGTTTCAAAGATTTTGCATTAGATTTTGGGTTAGATAAGAGCCTTACACAGATAATGCTACCAACAGCACATACTTTCAGAACAGCTCAGCAGTTCCAGTTCTCAGTGGTCTCTAATGGCTGCTCAAGCTCTTTGGGATACCATAGTGTTCACAGTTAACAGAATACTCTCAGTAACTTACCACCAAGTTTAAGGCAAAGTTGCATGCAACTCCACACTGCTTGAGGAGTCAGAAGTACCCTGATCTTTACCTTAAGAAGCTATCCACTACTCAGGCTTTTTAAATTCACTGAGAAGTTTATTCAGTTCTTCATTGCCAGCCGCAAGGAGAAACTCTGAACCACGAGGCAGAAGGACAGTCGTGGAATGTTTTAACGTGTGCAGAAGCACCATATCCAGACAAGCAGAAACTCACCTCCCTGGCTGTTTAAGGTCCTTCCTTCTGAGCAGCTAATTGCTTAAGCCATTGAAAATAAAAATCCATTGAAACTGAATTCACAAAAAGCAAACTCTGGTTTACCAAACTGTAAACAAAAAATAGTCTCAGTGGTCACGTAGTATCTGTGTCTTTTGTGCTTTAAAGCAGAAACGAGAGAAAACTGTTCAAGACAAAACTGTGATATCCAGCCTCTGTAACCAAACAGTAAACCAATTATGAGCAAATTCCTCTTGTTTGCATGTGTGCAGTTCCCATCAAGTTCAGTGAGGCCTCGCATGCGTAAGTGAGGCATAAGTCAACCACATACTCCTTTGATCCCGTGCCCTTAGTCATAATAGCAATAGAAATATTTCCTAAAGCCAAACCATGCTCTCATTCCAGCTTTAAACATGGTTTTACAATGATGCAGTAAAGATCTGAAGAGCTGCACTAAGACAAAGTCATAGGGCAGAGCGATCCTCCTTTCTTCCAGATCTTTGGCACCCTGCTCCTCCAAATGAGCACCCACTACTCACACCACCGACTTTGGATTGCCACTCCTGAGCCCAGCACACCTAACACACACTGACCCACTGACCAGCCCAGTGCCCACCTTGCATTGCACTGCTGCACGCCAGGAAACTGTCCGAGGAGAAGTCTGCCCAGATTTCAGAGTATTTTCTTCAGCCACTCTCCCAGAAAGAGATCGAAAAAGCGCACAGCTGTAGATGCTGCACTGTAGGCCTTGACTGCGCCCATCCTCACATGAGGAGAATCCCTTTCTCCCAGTCCTGCCTCTGCAGCAACGGGACACCTACACAATTAAGCCTCCCAAATCCTGCCTCCACCTCACAAGCCACGTGTTCTGTTACAGGAGAGACTTCTGCAAGGACGGGGAGAAAGGCTACATTTACATTTGTTCTTGTACATTGGAATTTTATATATTACATGCACAGACACAGTCACAAGCGAAAGCTGTGCAACTGAAACATGTAGTACAAACACGACTGGCTACTGACAAGAACCGATGAAGTGCCTCCCTGCTCTGCTGTTCAAGTCCTTGTAAAGTCACTGCTAGTAACGTGCACTGCATTCTAAGTGAAAATACATAAGCAGAAATGTAAAGAATAAGTCTGTTTCCTTCTGCCCATGTCCATAAAAACAGAAAGAGAATCTTGTTTCATGGGTAGAACTATGGGTAACACACCTACCAAACTTCCTTTTGTAGTGAAAAAAGGGTAAAGCCAGTACAGCTTTTTTGGCACTCCTGTTGCATAAACACTGCCTTCCCTTTTGGGAACTCAGTCTCACATGCCAAATTTTAAATCCAACTGAAATTTTGCAATCTCTGTTAACTGCAAAAAATGCTGATGCAGCATTCATATCAACAGTTGTTTTGGCACTGCTTTGACTTAATGTTTGTTCTCCTCTTGTACTGTACTTTGGCATTAGGGAACTATTCCCATCACAGACACACCTATTGCATTACAACATATGCAGCATGAGCCTCAAGAAAGCCATAATCGAAGCAAAGGAGGCCTGCACGGACTGTTAAGGACAGGAAGGAACAGATACTATGCAGGTATTGATGGAAAAAACTTCGGTCACCCATCATTATTGGAGACAGTCACAGTTCCTCCTCACAACTCTCACTGTCTGCACTTTGCTTGGCTGGCCCAAGATCACTGTGCTCCCTGAAAAACGTGCCATAGGTTGTACCACTAAGCTTCATCCTAACCCAAACACCACAAAAACACCCCACCAGGTTTGGGAACCTCATCTGCAGAACCCTTTTTACTTCACATAAGCTACAGAGAAGGGTCTAGAGCTGAGGAAAGAGAGCAGAGTGTAGCAACCGAGCCAGGCCATTCTGTTATCGGACGCAAGCTATCTTAGTTATTAGCCTTCTAAACAACCAGCCTAGCCTCAAAGGTGCCAGGGAATATAAAGACAAGACTGGTTTAAAAACGTGCTGACTGCCTAGAGTCCGTAGGAACACGCTCAGTGCAACACCAGTTTGCTATTTCAGCGTTTAAATCCTCTGTCTGGAGGACTGTAGCAGTGACTGAGCAGTCCGATGACATAAAGCTGAAGTCATCAGTGCGCACACATACACACATCCCCCCAGGAAAGGGTGTTTCTTTTTCACCCAAGACTTCTATTCCTGGGCAGAGCTGGCGACGTCTCTTGCAAGACACACAACTCTCATTATCCAGTCAAAAGTGCCCATATAGAAAGTGTATTCTATAAACAGCATCTCATATAAAGCGCAGGAATAGGGGAGGAAGCCCAGTGCTGCTCAAGGGACTTTACCTCGTGGAGAGTAAGATGCTTGCCATCCTTTCTTTTCGAGTCAAATCTGCCATATATTGCACTGTACTTCCTGATTTCCTCCTCTTTGTGAGGGTCCTCATCGCTCATCTCAAAGATGTGACCAATCATCTTTGCCAGTTTCTTATTTGTTTTCAGTAACTCCTTGACTTCATTCAAGTCACTTTTGGGCAAGGAGGGAACCATACGTTCCACGCATTCGGCAACTGACAGAGCAGCAGCGGCATCCAGTGTCTCACTGTTCTCCTTTGGTGAAGCGGGAGAGCCGAGGTCAGCCGGGGAAAGGCTATGTTCGCTCTCTGTAGTGTGATGTCCCTGCCAGAGTCTCGGCTCGCTGCTGCTCTGTAGCGATAAGCTCCCCACCACATCAGATTTGCTTGCACCCACGCTCTGCACACAAGTTGTGGCAGCGCATTTGGGAATCTTCAAGTGAGGCTCTCTGGTACCGCTGCTCCGCTCATAACTACTGCAGGATATCCCCAGCCAAGCAGGAGACCCTTCTGGCAGTTTATATATTGGAATGCTGCTGACTGGTAAGGAAGTGAGAGGCTGGTTAAAAAGCCCGGGGTTTGTGACCCAGTCCCTCAGGGCCTTCTGCAGCCGTCGGACATGAAGCGGCTTGCTCGCCATGCCTACCAGAGCCATTATCTCCAAAAACTCTTCTTCACCTGCTTCACAGAGCTGCTGGACATCATCACCACCCTGCTGAATGAAGGCATCGAAGTAGAACAAGAGATTTGCTTTTTGTAGTATTCGATACAGCTGCAATTCCCCAAGGGTTCTGGGTAGCGCTGACGCCATCACGGATGACAGAACCTGCAGACAGTAAAAGCAGGGAGAAGATGAACACACAGGAAGAAGAACGCCGACACTCAGATGCATTCCCCCCCGCATCCTTCCTTAAGACTGTCAACTGAAAGGATGGGATTTTTTTCTCTCATTACAAGAACACATATGGAAATGATAAAATTGGTGATAGTACCCTTTTTTGTTGACCAGTTAATATCTTATCAAAGAAGAGACTCAGTTGAAACATTTGTGAAAAAACAAATCAGTAGATAGTTGCAATGCACCTACAAAGAAGATGATTCAAACACGAAACCAGCTTGTTTTCAGCATTCCCACTTCATGTTTGTTCCCAAGAATGTCATTCACTATTGCTCACTGCTTCTACTCTTTTTTTTTTTTTATATATCTGCAGATCAAAACGATCACAAAACAACCCAAGGAATTGCTGAATACTTGATCCTCTGAAGAAAAAAAAAACAAACATCAGTTTTGATTCTCCTTAATTCATAAATCATCTTCCTCCATAACAGTTTGGAGGACTGTAAGAGGAAAGCAGAAAAAGAAAGCAATGCTTCACGGAACCCCAGAGAATTACGGAAGCTGGATCAGTGAGGGGTTGCTTCGGAACCAAGCATTTCTACAATTGTTACCACCTCATATAAACTGGACCTAATGCCTCTGCTGATCTTAATTACAGTAGCAACATCCACAAATGAAACAAGAATTCTGATGGATTCCAACACATGCACATAAAAAAACGTTACTTTGAATTCACCTGCCCGTTCCATCTGCTAACAGGAGTGGGTCATCGATACATACGAGATGAAATACCACTCGGCCATACAGCAATTGCACTCCAAAGGTTCCCAAGAGACAAATAGCAGCAGTCGCCTGTCCTTATTGCTGCTGAAAAGCCATTTGTACAGGTTTCAACTTCCGAGAAGGGTGTCTCCGTAAAACCCATGTTATCCACAATAATCCCGCAAATAAGAAACCCTTCAGAGAACTCTAAGATCTCACGCTTACACGGTGGCTTTCACAACTACAAGCAGATAATTTCCAGTATTAGTGTATTAAGCTAAACCACCAATCAATAAGGCCTAAAGTATGCAATTTGCAGTTGGTTCTGAAAGTAGCAGAACTAAAAACACAGAGCTGGTCTGCTAGCATTACTCTGCCTCCACTACCACACCGTGCTTCAAAAGAAAACACAGTAATACCCCAAAATCAGCACTTAGAGAACACATTAGGGGGAAACTGGTCTCATGACATGCAAAAAAATATATATCCACAGCACAGGACTGACAGAAGAATAAACGTATCTTTACGTATCTACTAGCAAAAACTAAAATTAGCAGGCCAACAGACTTCACAAAGATGCGTATGGCAGTGACAGGATACATATAAACTATCTCTCCAGGAGAAAAAAAAAAAGGCCTGAAAAATAAAAGAGCTGCACATCTCCTCCTTTAAAGTTCTGTAAAGCAGAACTGACAGCAATAGCTGTTTGCATGTGAACAGCCACCCCAAGGGCCTGCTGCTGGGACCAACACCTACCAGGCTGCGCGCTTGGAAACTCCGGGTGAAACTGGAAACACAGAAGAGCTGTGTATTTTCAGAAATAGAGCTGAACCGTTGAAAATTGTTAATTGTAGAACAACAGTTAAGTACTGTCTACGTTCAAACATGCAAGTAGCAGCAAGGAAAACGAAGCACATCGCTTTAGGTAATCCTTTAAGCAGTACATAATTCTGTATTTTAAAAATTGTCATTGCTTCTCAGAAGTTCTTAGTAAAACCCTCCCGTTCCATACAGACTTTGACAAGACAAACAAAACTAACAGCCTACGGATCAGCGGTCCTTCAGTGAACTGCTCCTACCCTCCTGCTTCACATGATGTTGCCTTTCTCTTACCAATACCACAAATCAACTTGTTTATATAACTGCTACAAGAATACCCATTTTTTCAGAGAGACATCCATCTCTGCACCGAATCTACATAAATCTACATAAATGGGCTTTGTGCAGAGAACCAAATCGAATTCTGAGACGAAGGTGGCAGTGAAATTACACGCAGCCCTATTGCTCCAGGCAAGGCATGGAGCTAATTTTTCCAGCCCACGGGCTGGAAGAAGCAGCCACAGCCCATGAGCAGACTTTACCTAGAGGCTCTAATCAACAAATCTCCTCATGACAGATAAAACTGGATTAATATGTACTATGGAGGCGTCAGCAACGAGTCCACAGTTCAGACTGCGCCGAGGTTTGCATTTAAAGCAAGACTGAAATCCCCCCGTTTCATACTTTGAAGACCAATTCTGCTTTCCAAATTTAGTACAGTAACTCCTCAGAGGGCCACGCAAATTTTCCATTTAAGATTGCTTCTAATTTCCGCAGAGCAGACATTTCTAAACACACTCCCTTTTGACCTCCCTTCTCCTCTCATCAAGCTGAGCTCCTTCAGTTGGGCCGCGCTCACCCCAACCGCATCCCGAGCACTTGGGAGCTTTCCCAACAGGACGGCCCCGCTCGCTGCCAGCTGTGCTGCCTGCCCAGCCTCTCCCGGCCTGTCCCCAGCTCAGCTCTGCGCAGCCAGGGAGGCAGTGAGCTGGTCGACCTGGAAAAGTGAGACGAGGGACAAACAGGAGGACAAGCAACAAGGGTTTGCTGAGACAGCGGTGTGGCATTCCCAGAATCAGGAGCCCCTAACCTGGAGGACACGGTGCTGCTATCGCTGCTCGTCTATCGGGCAACACCAGCGGCAGGGCGCCCACTCATCGAGGTACCAGTGCTACCCATCTTTCAAGTGATGTTTAAACATCTTCTCTGAGACCCAAAGGAGTGCTTTTCAACCTTGTTACCATTTCCAAGAGCAGCAGGGACAGCGCTTTTGGGACAAAGGGTAGGCACGAGGAAGGGTTATGCAATGGGCAGACACTGAGAAGCAGACACCGCAAATTGCGTATGCTCCTCGGCAGGGAGAGCACCTCGGGAGGCCCTGGGGCACCAGGGGCATTCCTTTTCCTCCTCTTCCACGGCCTGCTTGGTAAGCCTGCTCAGCGGCCACCCCGAACAAGCTGTTTTGGGAGCAGCAACCTGGGAGGCTCCTCTGATGCCAACCTGAATCATATGAATCTGCCGAGCGTGTCCAGCTGCCAGCCCTCACAGCAAAAGGCCGCAATGCGAGGCGAGCGTAAGGGCTGCAAGGATACACGCACGGACGTGGCGGCGGTGGCTGGGCTGGGGCTTCTGCCCCTTCACTACTCCTGTCCGTGGAGCGAGGGGTGTGGGAACACGCAGGGAAGCGCTCGTCCTTTACATTTTCCACGCGCAGAACAACGAAGCTAGGAAATTCCCCGTAACAGAAAAAGCTGTTCGAAACGCACGTCGGGCTGCGCGCCGTGCCAGCCGCACAGGAACCAGGAAATCACGGCTCAGACCCGCACTCTGCCCTGGCGCTCTGCTCCACGCCTCCTCCCTCGCCCCCGCCGCCCCCACCCCACGGCTGACCGCAGCGGCGGCTCTGGGAGCGCAGGGAAGCGCAGCAAACACCGCGCACCGCGGCAGGGCACTGCCCGCTGCGTGCACCCCTCCACGGCCGCTCCCGCGGCGCCCGACCCAGCCGCCTCTTCGGAGGCACCGCTTCACGCCGACGGGGCCCGATCGTCACCGATTCAATTAGGAGAGTGGGAAACACCGCACTCCCGTATTTTAGGCAAAAGACATTATTTCATAATGCGTCTCGATCACTTGGGGCGTTCTGAAGTCTCTGAAGACGCGCCGGGTTCGGAGCTGAGCGCTGCGCTTTGCATATTCATCGCCTTTTGCAGCGTTTCCAGAGGACTTTTCGCAGGAGAGGAAAATTACACGGAGCTGCAGCAGCAGCAGCGAGACTTTGCAAATTAAACAAGTCTCGTCTGGCTCCGAGATGTGCCAAAACACAGCCTCGCGCGCGGGCTCCCTGCTCGGGTCCCGAGCTGTATCTCGCCGCAACTCCGAAGTGCCCGAAACACGCGGCAATCGCGTGAGGGCACCGCACCGCACCCGCACGAGAGCGGCCCGAGCCGGCCCGGCCCCGCCGCCCGCCCCGCACCGCCCGGCTCACCTCCGCC
>NC_034413.1:41482238-41543968 GCF_002078875.1 Numida meleagris | reverse complement strand
CCCGCCGGGCCGCGCGACGTCAGCTCCGAGCCGGGCGCGAAAGTTTCCCGAAGAGGGAGCCCGCGGGGAGCGGAGCGGGGCGCAGAGCGGGCCTGCCCCGGGCGCGCCGCGGTTCCCCTGAGAAAGCGGAGCCGCGCGCTGCCCGGCGAGACCGCAGAAACGTGCGCGGCGCCGCCTCCTCCCTCCCGCTCCGACGGGTTTTGCGTCCGCCTCGAGGCACTACAACCACGGCGATTAAAGCCGTAAAATATTACGGGTATCGCGCTTCTGTAGAGTTTCCGTCCTGAACGCGCCGTTCGCGCGGCCGCTGACCGCGCTCCGGAGAGCCGACCGCGACGGCCGGGCCGGGACCCTGCCCCGCCTCGTGCTCCGCGGACGGGCGCGGGGCGGCTCCGGGGGCTGCGGGCCCCGCTCCGAGGCCGGCGGCGCCTCCGCCGTCTCCCTGAGCCGATGTGACGGCGCCGGGCAAAAAGCCAGTGGCTGCCGAGGAGACGAACGGAGGCTTTCCCAGCGGGGAAGCGTTCTTCAGGTGTTTCTTAGCACCGTCCCAGAGAGCACGCAGCGGCGCTCCCATCCCGCTCCCGGACGTCTTGACGCGACGGTGCGGCTGTCTGCCCTGCGCAGGTGGGAAGGATGGGCTGGAAACGGTCCTGGTAACTTTACGGCTAATTCCGTGCTGTACACTAAGGTTTTGAAGTGGTTGCAGTGCAGGGCTTTGTAACGTGAAGAAAGTACATAAATCAGGTGGATCTAGTAATGGAGGTAGCAGAGCCCTAGCTCAGGAGACAGCCCCTACTTCCTTTTCTATAATGATGGCACGCTATGCAATCACAATCAGCAGCTTTAAAACACTCAGCCTGAGGACTGCCTCGTGTAGGCTTGGTGCCGTGGTCCCTCCAGATTGCTGCACGGCTTGCGATGCACAGCCAGAAGTGAGGTGTAAATAGCACACGTGCCCTTACACCCAGGTAAAGCCAGCCAGCCTTCTGCATGTGCTCCCTGTGCCGCTGTGCTAGCTGGGTGCTGAGCATCATCTACGCACAGAAATCGGTCTCTGTTTAACGTTCTGGTTAGTTCCATGAGGGGATTTGGTTCCTTGTGACCTCCAAAGAGTGAGGAATGGGTTCGCTCACAGGCCTGGAGGCAGGCGTGTTCTGCAGCTCCTGAGGAGCTCCCATAGCCAGGGCTGCCCCAGCTTTCTGCTATACAGGGCTCTGCATGACAGATCAGATGCTCTGCCACATAACATTTGCAAAACTCAACGGTATGTGTGGGGGGGAGTAAAGCACAGGCTTAGAGAGGGGGGAAGCGATAGATCTGCTGTCACCTTTGGGTGCTGAGAGCAGGGAGCATCTCGGCAGAATGGATCCTTCCTTCCCTGCTCAGCGCACAGACCTCACCCGCACAGCCTGGCTCTGTGTTGTGCTGTCTGATCACGTGAAAAAAAGATGAAAATCACACATGGCGTAGGGACACTTTCGTAATATACAGAAGAAACACGCAGCTGATGAGTTCTCTGCTTCCTCTAACTCCCAGATTGAGGAGGAATCTGAGCAAGATACGAGTTCTACAGAATCAAGGGGGAAAAAAAAATCGGCAGCATGCAATTACATAGAAGGAGACAAGACGGCAAGGCAGATCCAGAGGCAATTCCAAGGCTGCCAACACAGCAGCTGGTACAGCTCCCCGAAGAGCTCCACGCAGAACAGCTCCGTGGTTGGTCCCTCCGGCTCCGACTGCCGCCAGAAGAGCTGCGGGGCGGTGGGGGAGGCAGAGCGGAGCACAGGGCTGGCGCTGCCACCCCCCCTCGCCGCAGTCTGTTTCCTTCTAGCAGGTCACAACTGTGGGCTGGGCCGTGACACACACGCGGCAATAGGGAAAGTGTGTGTTGAAATACATTTCTCAAGGATGCCATTAATGTCTGGGAGGAAAACCCTCAAACTGTTTACTCCTAGTGAAGAAGACAAAAAAGCATTGCATAGGTGCTTCTTTTCTGACATACAGTTGAGCAGGGTGCTGTGGCTGGAGAGCAAGGCCGGGGCCAGAGGAGGCTGTGCGCGGTTTCTGGCTCCGCTCTGGCAGTGGGGTGACACCGGGCAGGTTATTTCGTTTTCCCCTCTGTTTCTCCACTTGGAAATCAGGACTGACTCAGCTTCTTCGCTGAAGCAGTTGTCTATCTGCTGATGAAGAGTGCGAGGTGAGAGGCAAGGATCATTCTTTAGCACAATAAATATTCATAATATCCAGCACTGTGCAGTGGGCTTGCTGAGCAGGTGACTTGTCACAGGCCATGCCCCAGAAGGTCCGCCGTCTCCAAAACACTACGTATATGAAGTTGTGCAATGCAGTGAGGAACTAATATAGAGCAGGATGGGTTTTTTGCACCGCCTTATTGAGTGCACGGTTAGAAGAAGAGTTCAGGAAGAGAACTTGCATGCTTGGAGCATGTAAATCAGAGAGTGGCTTCAAAGTAAAAGGAATTTTAATATGCAACAGCTGAGATCATGGGCAATGGAGGCAGAGGAGGCAGAAGAAAGCTGGGGTGGGAACTAAGAAATGGAAGGGTGTGCGGGCGTCAGTGGGGGTAGGATGGAGCAGAGCAGAACTTGAGGAATTTTCAACTTGACAGGGGAGTGTGAACCAGGAAGACAGGGTCAGGGCTGACTAGAGCAGGAAATTACCTCACCAACATTGTGAGTGACATCTTTCTATTGGCCTGGAGCAGCTGTATAAAATCATCATACTCTGACCTCCTGTGCCCTGAAGATGAAAGAATTTCATCTAGTCATTTGAATTAGACTAATCCTATGTAAACAAAATAGCACACCAATTGTAATTTGTTGGAGGGTGCAGATTCATCACAGACGAAGACCTGTGCAAGCATGCGGTGCATAAAACAAGACTTTGCAAACATTTCTCATTTAGTCGTCATCAGAACGGAGACGAATGTGGAAGTGACTCCACTGAATTGTGCCCAATGTGGTGTTTCAGCCGTGCCTGTTACGGTCAGATGCTTACTGAGAACTGCACATCCCTTGGGAAGCACAGAGCTTGCTGCCGCCCCCTCGGAGGCACAGACCTTAGTAGTCGGGGCTCCTGCAGGCGGAGGGCTGGCCGAGCTGCTGGAGGGGCTGTGAGTACTCGCACTGTGAAGCTCCCCCCCAGGAGGGAGCCGATCCCGCCTGACACTGTGCCGAGGGCTCCGGCTGGCACAAAAGCAGGAAGGCAGACGGAAGCCATTTCCAATCACTGCACGTATATTTCGGTTTATGTAGCCAAGTCCCTGTACATCTTCATACAGTCACTTTTTCCTTGGGGCAGAAAGGGAAACTATCTGACTCCTCAACATCAGTAGTTCCATTCCTGTTTTATATTTTATAGGCCAGCATGCAACTTCGTATGAATTCTAGCAATGGGACTGTAAAGCTCCCCACACAGCTGCCCCCACCAGGGCATCCCCTCAGCTCTGCACATTTGCCCTAACAAGACCATTGGCAGCAGATGAGAGAAACCGGTCACGCTAGAAGAAACACTGGTATCTAAGAGCAGGTACGAATCACCCGAACGTGTCCTGATCTGCAGGACAGGTTCCCACTGTCCTCAGCAGGAAAGCCAAGCTAGGAGTTGGCTGTCCCTCCATCTCATGTGCCACACGGACCATTCCTTGCAGGACCGAGAAGGTCCCGGTGCTCCTTTGTCACCTCCGCACAATGGCAGAGCCGGGCAACATAGCTGATAGCTGAGAGACCAGATTAAGTATGGAACCCTAAGGGAACTGAACACATTCACAAGTTCAGCCTGTGTCTGACGAATACCTTCATCTGAAAAGCAGGGGGAGGAGGAGGAACTTCTGAGATGTCAAAATATACCGTTTCAACATTTTCAAAATAGCAGAGCCAAACTTTTTTTTCTTTGAAACAGCCTGTTTCTGACAAAAAGTACCCCCAAACTTAAAAACAATAACAGAAAACAAATTGGAAAAAAGTACTTCTAGAGCTCAATACTCCAAGAATTAAATGAAATCATCATTTTGGCTCAGATTAACTGCTACAGTCAAATAAAAATGACCTTGTTTCATTTTGTGTCATACATACTAACACAAGCGCAGCGCTAATAACTATTCTGGAGCTCCCAGACCTTAGTTTTGCTTCTGTACCTTTCAGCCATAAAGCCACAATCTTTGCCCAGTTCTAATGAAGGTAAAGAAAAAAAAAAGTGAGAAAACACTAACAAATGGCAGGAAGGAATATAAAACTGTGGGCATATCTAATTGTAAGCTTGGTAGAGTAAGTCTTGATTCACACCTCCCTGTAGGGACGAGAAAGCACTGAAGACCTTACAAACTTCCCCACGTCATTACCGAAATTCTAACTGCTGCAAATTGCTGTCCCTCCCACGCCAGTCCTGAGCCACATCCGAACCAAACCTGGCCATGATATGGGCAAATGAGGCATAGGAGAAGGCTGATGGAGGAGTCTTCAGGGTCCAGAAGTACAGGAGTGTAACGAGGGAGCAGAAGACTTCTCCCATGAGCCCCACAGTGACAACCGGGAGTAGCTCAGCACCCTCCTTTGTGGCCAAACCAGATGATTATTTAATTTTTCAGTCTGTAAAAATAGCTAAGCCAATGGCAGGAAGGGATGGCAGGAGAAAGCAAGTGCGGAGTGAGTGACAGCGAGAGTGGCACGGCACCTCCGGAGTGGGAGTTTGGCTTCGCAGGCAGTCACTCAGATCTCAGCGGTAGCCTGGGGCGGTTTTTAGTTTGTAACTTTAATCTTTTAATCTTTCCCTCTCCCCATGTGCGTGGGTGAGCAGCACACGTGGGTGGGTTGATTCTGCAACACCTCTCCCTCGTTCGCTGCTCTCCATCTGTACATTCAGTGGACCCACATTTAAGACGCTGGGGGTTAAAAGGGAAGAAATACCCCGCAACCAAGACTGTGAGCCAGCAAGGGGCTGAACGGTCACCCCAATGAATCGGTTGAGGAGATTCAACACCCCAACTTTCCTGCAGACGAGGCAAGTCAGGGCCAGCAGCAGAGGTCTTCACTGTGTGCAGGTGAATAGGTAGAGAAATGAGCACTGGACAATAACTGGAAAAAAAACCTCTTAACCTGACAGTGAAAGCACATAACTACACCCAGCTGTGTCTGCTGGCACCCGAGAGCAGGACTGTGGCAGTCTGTGCAGGGTGGCTACAGATGGCCAGCAGTGCTCCCCAAAAACAGCACCCAAACTCCTTGCCAGAGACCCCGGTTAGTGCTTACTGCATCTTTGGACAGGCCTCTCACCACAGACACGTAAAGCCAGAGGGCAAAAGTCTTGGCCTCACAGAGATCAAGGGCTTATTCACCACTTAAAAGGCATGACATTTTGCTGCGGTTGAGCAAATACTTGAATCTTTGCTGAAGTCCTGGCTCTCAAGTGCCTCCTGCACATGTGTCTCCTGAGCTCCCAGTGCCTTTATGTGGACTCGAGAGCCCAAATATTAGATGCATGCGTACTTGATGCCTTGGTTTATCCATCTGTCAAACTCAGCTGAGGGTTTTCCACATCACAGCATTTTGGGAAGCCAAGAGCCCACAAAGAACCCTGAAGCCTGTAGGTGAAAAAAAAACACACAGAAGAGGGGAATTATGATTATATTTGGGGCCCTCTTTCCAAGTAAGGAGAAGGCTTCTATGCTTCCCAGCTCCTCTCTTGGCAGTGATTTGTGTGTAGGCAGTGGTCATAATCAGGAAGTGCCTCCTCCAATTTACAGCTGGTGATACCACCTGTGCCTCTCTAATTCCAGCCAAAACAACCACCTCCTCAAACCCACGTGTAAGGAAGGGCAGAGGATCCGGCAATGATAACGCCAAGGGAATAGCAAGACTCTGGTTGAAGTGCTGACATTATCCCCAGACGCGTGCTGCTGTTTATCGGTGTATTTTCTTGCTTCCTGCAAATACAATTGCCCTAGCTACTGAGAGAAGTAGACCTGACTAAAGAGTGCACTAACTGCAACAACAGTAAGTGACAGGACAGGCATGGGACAGAAGAAGAGGTTAAAATGTTCAAATTTACAGGGCCAGAGACTCATGCATGTGCCTGTGTGGCAGCTGGAATGGAAGAAATCGGAGTCATTACTCATCGCTTAAATTCTGTCAAGGACTTTTTTTCTGGAAAGAAAACAGCGAGTTAGTAATCGATGGTGAGGAAGAGAACACTACTTTACAACTGAGATACCAGTGTGTATAGGGGTGTGTGTATATACACATACTTTGTTGGTATTATTCTTTGGTCCCCTGAGCCAGTTTGTCCATCTTCTAAAGAGCTCTTTCATCCAAGTAGCATACCGAGGGGTGTGTGGTTGGGGTTTTTTTGGCAATGTCTAGCACTATTTCAAATTCCAAATGGTTCTCTGCACACACACACAAAAGGAGGGTAAAGTAGTGGTGACAAGTGCCATAGGCCTTCTGACCTATTTCCAACCAGCATGAAAACTGTGAGAGGACCCTAGGAAACAGTCTGGCTTTCAGCATATGGCTTTCAGTCCCTATCATGGCACTCTGAGTGATGTTTTTGCTTCCAGATGAGCTGAAATGAGGTAGATTTCGTGTAGATTACAGCCTACCACAGACTGCGGCTGTTACGGTCTTGATTACTAGTTACCACCCAGGCTTCACAAGGAATAGGTTTTGATGTCTTAGACATTACCAACTGAGATGGCCTTACGTCCCCAGGAGCAAGAACCAGTGTGTTTTCTGGTTGCTGGGAAGCTTCACTAGGCATCACCATGTGGCTGCGGCAGTCCTCCCACAGTGGCTGAAGCCATCTCCCAGTTTGTGGTGGGTCTCAGTTTGCTGCTTCAGTCTACTACAGACCTTGATCAGAACTCTGAAGAGCTGGCATCCACTCTAGATGGCCGAGCTTTTCCACATGCACGTCCTGTATAGGGCACATGCTGTGGTCTTGTTCTGGTCCTGCTGACAAAGCTCCTGTTGGCTTCCCTGGAGCAAGGAAGGCCGAGAGGCACTGATTTTCTGATTTATTAATTGCCTGTCTTTCCAGTTACTCTGGAGCTGTGGGTGCCAAAACCTCAAGGGAGTCACTTACCCTCACTGCAAATATCATTTCAGCCTTTCTGATGCCAGAGGAAAATTAATATCCTTTTGAGACAACTTAAGGGCACTCTGTGAGCTATATAAAGAAAAAAAACCAACAGGATCAGAATGAAAACTAACAGTTTGTGATATCAGATGAAACACTCCCTTTCATTGGCTGTTTTTTTCAGAAGCTGTTTGTTACTTCATTTCACCCACTTCCCATGGCCTCCAAAAGTTATTTTTGAATGACCTGCTTGCCACAGATTCCCTGAAGAGGCCCAACTATTTACTTGTCTTTCAGAAAGTCCCTTGCTAGTGCAGGTACCTATAATTATTCGTATACGAACCTAAAGTGGGCAGCTTCTCATCTTCCATTTAGATTTTTTTAATGGACGATGAAGAAAGGAACAGTTCAGCCGTACCGCTTGGTGCGGCTTTTGCTCTGCAGCTCTCTGAGCCCAGCACCATGCTGACAGGCAAGCACGGGAGCGATCTGCCTCATGATAACCAGGAACACGTGTCTGACATTCTAGAAAGAGTGCTCTTCCCGTGGAAAAGAATCTGCCCAGAGGGATAAAGCAAACACCTCGATGTCTGAGGCCTTCCTGCCATGATGCCTACGAGTCACTCTGTGTAAATGCATCTGCTCTTCAAGCTGGTCTCTGCGGCCTGCCACACTTCCATCTCCTAACAGGGGGTTGTCTTGGCGGCAGCATCCAGCACCACAGGGTTCTAACCTGTGCGTGGGGTATCCTGGTGCTACTGACAGACAAACAACTTCTCTTCGTCCGGACCACAAAGACCACTCATGCTTATGGCAAAGCAAAACGCCAAGACAACTGGAAGCGTGCATCATAGCATCATCAGTCTCCATTGGACTTAGGGTAAGGCGTTCCACCACCTTCTTGAAGTAAGGTAGCAAAGTGTGTCTTGTCCTGCTGCAGGGCCCACGCTGGGTGCCTCAGCGATTGCGAGTGACAGCTGACAGAACTGCAATAAAGATGTGTCTCATGATCTCTGCATGTCTGTCAGAAAGCACCTGGTGGCTGAGACAAACACACAAGACGTGGGGCTTAGTGACGGGACTGTGGCTTGCTTTCCTCTGCGCAAGTCTGACATCAGTGGGAAAGTTCACATACAAGTATTGAAGTAAAATGTATGCACGACCTTTTCAGAGGGGTTTGCTGAGAAACAAAGCGGAATGCATGGGGTCATGTTTGAGTAATACATGGATAGTCGCTAGGTTCACTTCCTCTACAGGCCTTTTTGTTTTCAAAATAATTAGCTGTCAGCTTTTTAAAGGCAGAACAATATATGACCTTCTTAAGGTGCTGATCTATCTTAAGGTAATGATTATTATTAGCGGGGCTGAGAACTTCTTCTGTTACCTAACGCTTCCTGTAATGACACCCTCTTTTGAGATGCTTTGATCTCGCTAAACTTTAATTATTTGGATTAAAATTTTCCATGCTAGGTATTCACTGTACGGTGATATTTTTAAAATCAACCTATCTTTGTACCTGTTTTCAGAAGTCTTACATCAACATCCTCCCTACACAAGACACCGCGGTCCCTCGGTAGACCTCCTACCTGCAGGAGCAGGTTAGGCAGGTCTGCTCTTACTCCACAAGAGAGCTACAGAGATGTTATGTGATGAGATGTTTTTGGCAACAGATGAAATTTTCGTGGGAATGAGCAATTTTTGCTCATTCCATAAGCCTTTTCTACAGACAGACCTATTTATAGCACCGGCAAGACCTAGCTCATTAAGTTAACACGCGTGAAATTTAACTCACGATAAATTAGTATCTCAGCTCACTACAATGGAGGCTCAACACATGGCATTTTGAAAGCAGGGCACATTTGGGGATGTTCTCAAGGCTGTTTCCGGCCTTCCACAGGTACTGCGACAGGGAAGGTCTGATGCAGTGGTGGGGAAAAAGGACATTGTCAGCCATGCTTGGTGAGGACTGCTTTCTCCCAGCTGAGGAGCAGGGTTTCATGTTCCCTGCTGTCCACCATGTCTGGTGGCAATGATCTAGCTCCAAGATGTCACCGAAAACGTGTGCAGTTTCAACTTCATGGCTGAGGGTGATTTTGGTTACGTTTCTTCCATTCTTTTTTCGCCAGCAGGAGTTGTGTAGAGCGTTGCTTAAAGTGACCGTGGGAGAGGAAAGAAAAAAGAGTGTGAAACCTGAAAAAAGTAGCATGAGAAATCATCTGAAATCTACATAATAGAATGTTGCAGGTTGGTGAAGAATCATAACTGCTCTTCTCTATGCAACAAGCAAAGTTACTAAATTACGTTATTGTCTCTCAGCTAAAAAGCAGTTTAATCATACAGATTTGAACCATACATGTATTGAAACACACCTGTTTTCCTCAATTTTTCACGGAATACTGGCCAAAAAATTGTGTGTGTTTATCCTACTGTTATCTTGTATGTGTCAAAAGTAGTTTCTGACCTAAAATACATGCTCCATAAATGGTGACTGAAATAGAAAGTGAGACTTTTTCTCTGATTCAATGCTTTTATGGCTTATGGTAACAAAACCCCCTGCAGAACATTTTCATTTGATTCTTTTTTTTGGCATTTAGAAATTCCTGGTCAACAACGAATGCAAGGTCTGGGAAACCCAACCACTGCCTTTAAAGGAAAAGAAACTAAAAAAAGAGGGATCCCAACGATTAACACTAATAAGAAATAAATATGACAAAATAAAACAGAATGGAAGGGCAGTGCAGCACTTACCTCCAGAACCAAGCAGTAGTTCCAGGTAGGCTTTATTCTAGTAACAAAAATTTCCAGGGGATATTGGTATCCTCATGATTTACAACTTCTAAATTCAAAAGCTGAACCTAATACTACTTGTTCCTTAAAACATAGTACATAGAAAGCTTATTGCTAACTGGAATTACCCAGAGATTGTATTAAAGGCATAATATGCCACAATCTCCTTTGGATTCAAACAACTGTTAGGTCAGACTTTGAAGTTGGCCTCTGATTTTCATGCATGTGTTTTGTTTGATCACTATTAACTGTGCACGTCAGATAGTTCATCTCTTTGTGATTTTGGACATTGTGTCAGGGACCTAAACGCCCCTGACTGAAGAATGATCCTGGGATGGAACAAAGTATTCTGACAGTTTTAAGGGAACTGATATTTGTGGCTGTAGCCGCAAATATCTTGTTTTGTAGAGAGCGCTGACCTTGGTAGTTTAACTTGTTTTTGCAAAGATTTGTTTTGCAAGCAGGTGTTCCACTTGGGCTCTGTATTACGCGTTGGCCATGCGGGTACAGTGTGCAAGTGGAACAAACCCTGCAGACCCTTGAGAGAATAAAAGCAGGAGAGAGGCTGCGGTGTGAGAGAGGGAAAGTGCCCCTTGAAGCAGGGGACGCTCTGCTTGCACTACCTATTGCATCCACCACCAGCATGTTCCTTCTCTCTCCTTTTCAGCGGTTTGCCATCTCTCAAGGGTTGGTAAGTAATAGTGCACTTGCTTAGGGAGTTTCTGCTTCCCACTTGTGGGGATTATCTAAAATGGATGCCTGTGTGTGCGTGAGTGTGCGTATGTTGAATAAAACCCATAACCCTCCATGCTGCTCTGAGTGCACAGTTTGCTTGCCTCTGCTCCCGAGACATCCTGTCTCTCAGATCCAAACATACCCTGAAACAAACATCGAGAAGAACCCTTGAGTTGCCCCACTGCATGTGTGACGGCAATAAGGCTCTCATAAGTTAGGTTATCCCCATGTGATCACCTGAGTGCAAAAAACAGTGTTTCCCAAATTCACATTCACTGTCCAATCCATCTGCACACGTCTGGGAGTCATCTCCTTGGACAGCTACCGGCAGAAGGACCACTGGGTCAGCAGCAGGTGTAGCAGTGCTGGTAGATGCAAGTGACAGACACTTCGTCGCCTCCCCCTGCCTACCCAGCTCTGCAGCTGGGCCAGAAGCTGGTTCAGTGGGATCACAAAGGTGCAGTTTTGTCAGCAGGAGGCTTGGGAGCAGATGAAAGCATGGGTCCGCCATCCCCCAGCATTCCTGCCAGAGAAGTTGAGCTGGTATAGGGTGGGGAAATTAACTGTGCTAGATAAAGGAGAAGTATTAAAATCTTAATTTGCCTGGAGCAGTAAAGAAAACAAGAAAAGGAACTGTGACTCTCCAAGGGATACACCTGCATGCCACTCCTTTTTGGGGGTAAGCTGTAATATTTCAGTTTTACCTGTTGAATTCACGCCCAGTGAAATAGAATTTAGATGAAAACGAGGAGTTTTTAAAAATTATTTTTACCAACCCATTACTCAGCATTCTTCATCTATGATTTAATAGCTCTTTTACCATTCATAACTTCTGCTATTTCAACCAGAGGGAAAAATGTGATAGGATTTTGCATGACTTGAGGGTTTTTTGGGATACTTTAAAAGTAGCTCAGCTTTCAGGCTTTTTAACTGGGTTGAAGCGTAACAAAAACTGGAGTTCCGTAAAATGGCCTGGACACTGAGCTTCTGTAGAGTGCACAAAGTATGCTTTGTGCTTTTTAAAGGTGATTTTGTTCTGAAACGTACTTGGAGCCGCTCTAGAAAGCCTGGCAAATATCAACCTGGTTAAGCACAAGCACAAAGGTTTCTGCTGTCTTGGGTATATTCTCATATACTTGCACAAAGCTTCAAACTTTTTTTTTTTTTTAAATCAAGGCCAACTGTTTTCAATCAACAAAGTATATCGGCAGATCTGGCTGTACGAACCGATTATAAAGATTACCTGAAGCTTGCATACACGGTCACAGCCGTACTGCACCTGCAGTTTCTGGAGACAGATTCTCAGCTGCTGTGAACCTGCATGGAGCCACCAAAAACTCGATTGCAGAGGTCCCTTGCATTTATTTCTAGCAAGCAATTACTGTATGGGTTTTCTTTCCTACTTAGCCTCGATCTGTGAGTGTCCTTTCTCCTGCTCCCTCATCTCCCGAGCAGTCACGCAGAGGGGCAGATAGCTGCACGAGAGAGGCCACTACGCCCTCTGAAGCTGTGTGCCACCTTCTTTGATCTTTCCATGCATCTCCCTGCTCCCTAGAACACCAGCGTACGGCTTCCTAGTTTGCAAACACCTGCACGGTTAACGACGTTGCCGGCTTCAGCTGAGGACTGCAGCATCCTCATGGGCAGCGAAGCGTTGTAAGGACAGACAGCAGGAGAGAGGTGTCCCTGGAAATTGTTCTTTGGTGCAACTTTGAACAAGAAAACCTGCTGCTAAGACACAGAAGGCTGCAGGCTTGCAATGGTGGCATCTGAAGATCCTGACCTTTCCTTCCTTGGGGAGAACTGTTGTGCTGCTGTTCTGAGTAATCCCTGTACAATACTTACTAATAGTAGCAACAATAACATTGAAGAGTTACAGAACAAACTCTGGTTTCTGAATATCGTTCAGAAGGGAAACGTACCACAACTGTCTGCTCTAGAAGCGCTGGGAAAGCTTGTCATAGTTAAGACTGAAAGTATTAGGCAGATGTGACCTTTAATATCTGAGTAGTCATGAGACAGAAATCGCATTGTTACCTAAGTGAAAAAAATCCCCACACCGCTTCAACAACAAGCATTAGGGGCCAGTTCACCCCGGTGCAATGCTGTGTGACAGACCCCTGACGTCTCACTGGGGCTCCAGTACCGAACAGTACCCTCCACAATAGCCACAGTGCAGTCTTTTTTCCCAGGAAGAGCACAGGCAGGTGATGCAGATGCTCAGACGTCCACGGGAGCCCTGTCACAGCCACCTGCTTTACCTGCTCCCCGTCACCTTATTAAGAAATCACACTCTTTGGCTTTTGAAGATTCCTTGCTGAGAACAACTGCATCAGACACGTGGGAAGTTTCTAGGCCAAGCTACACTGAATGACAAACTGAATGAAAACTAAGAAACTTTGCAAATGGAATGAAAGTCATCCTCTTTCCCCCTAGGCTCTCCCCTCTGAAACACCTTGCTGTTTGTGGCCAGCTTCCAGTGCTGAAAAGCTGCGGCAGGCTGCACAGCAAGCGGGGAAACCTGCAGGTGGATGGACTTTGTGCCGGCAGGGTTAGAGTGAGCAGGAGGGAAGCTAATGGGGAACAAGTTTCACGTTTCAGGAGACAGAGACACGCATTTCTCTGTGACAAGGCAACAAGATTTGACAGAATTTCTTGTTTTGAGCTTAGCATGCCCAAGATCCCCTTCTTCCGACACGGTGTATCGCGCCTCAGATGAAATCCTTTTGAAGAACAATATGCACACACAATGTAATCTGACATTATTCCAGTGCTACAGGGAACATCTTGAACATAATGGCACCGCATGGAAGTTGACTTGCTATGAGAAAAACAGACCAAAAAGCTTTCACAACAAATCTGTAAACATGCTTATGCTCCCAATAGCCGTGATAAATCCAATCAAACAGCCAGGATTAGGGCTCTCAGCTCTCACTAAAGGAGTTAATGGAGTTTCTGTTGCACGAAATATACCAGCTTTAAGAAAGAACTTGCAGCTTCTGGCCACCAAAAGTTTGTAGGCATTCCTCCCAGGCATTCCTGGGAGGAATGGCAGCCAATCCAAGACTCCTCTAGTCCTGCTTGCTCATATCCCATCCTCACTGGCACTGCATTGCCTCACCTCCCTCTCCCTAGTCCTGGCATTGCAACCGTGCCTGTTCTGCCTTTCCTCAGCCCCAGGCAGCAGGAGGCTCTCGTGCCTCTTTCAGCAGCACTGGCAATAGGGCTGAGCGCTCTGGTCATCCTCAACCCTATGTCTCAATATGACAGTCTCAGGAGACTGGAGCCCATGCAGATTTTGCAGCTTATTTTCTCCAGATCCCAGCTGCGGTACGCACAGCTCACACCTCGCCCATCAGGAACTGCTGCTGTGGGAAACTTCTGTGCAGCACAGCATGGTGGAAAATCAAACTGAAAGTTATCCTCGCTTGAGATGAGAAGAAAAGTCTAAGCCTGTCAAGATCAGAACGTTTCCTAACACAAATGCTGGTCCTGGCCTTACTCTGAAGGCCATCAGAATGAGGATCGCTTGGTGTTACGAGCATCGTTTCCTTTCAGATACAGAGATACACTTGCAGGAACTACACGCAGTACCAAAAGCCAAGGAGGTTCCTGCAGATGGGCACACCAGCCCCACAGCATGCCAGGAAGTCCCATTTCAGGATGTGGTGCTACAAGGGACCAGCTGTAAAAGCCTAAGTCTTAAATGTAGAATAACTTATTTGCATAAGTGTTGTTCAACTTCCCTGCAGTTTACAAGCTGTTAAAAAAACGTAGTTAGTGATAATAACCACACTTCTGAAGCCAGTTAATTAGAAGACCTGGTTCTAGTCTAATGTTCTGCTACTAATTCACTGAAAACACACAGCTCCCGTGGAAGACGAATTATTTCAGCCAAGAACTGAAAATGTTCTCTCCTGAAAATGCCAGTACAGAGCAAGCATGGAATGCTGCCTTTGCAGTGGAAAGAGCACAGTGTATTGCAGCATCGGGAGAGCAAGAAACCCTGTCTGGAGGTCATCACTTCAGCAGAGCATCAGGCGATGCACAGCAAGGTTTGCATGGGCTGTTAGTAATGCTGAAAATGAATACTACTAAGAGTAATAATAGCACAGTATTTACAATACCACTGCTCTGTATCTGGGTTTTCAGAAGGCTCTGCATCAAAACCACAAAAACAATTACAATTTCATCAGTGTTTCCCACGAGGGAGGAACTCCTCTTTACGAGCAAGCTCCCAGAAGCAGAGCCGCTGGCTCAGATGCCCACTGAAAGTGCATCTCCTGGGTTAGCCCGATGGCCGCAGCCTGAGTGGTGCAGCTGGCTCGGTGCTCACCTCCATTCCTCAGCATCCTTACTGCACCTTAGCCACGTAGGTAAGAGTTCAAAGCTTAATGGTCAATTATTCTTTGAATTATTGGAGTGTGGTGACCCCACACGTGTCCCACCCCTCTGCTGCAACAGGACGCCGTTGTGTTCAGCCTGCCCGTTGCTATTTTTCCTCCACCTGCTGAAACTCTGGAGCACTGTCTTAAGTAAATGTAATTGCTATTCTCTTTGCCCACAGGATAGCAGGTACCAAAAAATAGCTATAGAAAACACCTTAGAATTGAGGGTGTGCTAGTGTCAGCATCTCTAAACCTTGCTTTCCCATAGCAAAAGAGAGCCATCTAGAACGTACCACGATGGATTCTAGCATTATTGGTTTTGATTCAGCTTGCTTCCTGCCTTCCCCCCTAAATGACGCACCTGGATCATGCTGATTCCCACAGACAATTGCCAAAGGAGCCCGGGGCCATGTTATCTCTGCAGCTAAGAAACTCCACCTCTGTGCTTTTGCTGCTACTGTCTGTGTATGTGATCGTTAGCCCCTTCACAATAGTTTGAATCCCTCTATTCCTCTGCAAATGTTTCAGGCTTCCATTTTCAGTAGATGCAGCCATGGTCTCTCAAAGCTATGACTCATAGCATAAGAAAGCGATGTAACACCCAGCTTGAATGCCCAGCTGGGAAGTCAAACCAATCATAGGAAACATTTAAGGAGAAATGTGTGCCTACACAACAATGGCCAACGATTCTGAGTGCTACAATTTTCAGTCTCTTAACAGTGCTTTAAAAGCATCTAGTTCTCAAAAACAGCTATACCCTGTCTTTCTATGAAACAAACCTTCTTCTACAGGTGTCTTGTGCCTGTGCATGATCAGATTAAGGGAACACGAGCTGGAAGATGCTGTTCCTGGGGTGAACATGGGAGCAGTAGAGCTATGGCACCCACAGTGGTCTCCTGCCTGCACAAGGCTGTCTCTGGGGTGATCCTGACCCTAGCAAACTAAGAAGCGAGCAAGGGATTCTGGCCTGCTGAGTTTCTTTTGGCATCTAAGCTACTGAAGCCACACCTGTCTGGCTCACACACATTGTTCAAATGTTTGCAGACCTTCTGGACACCTTGAGCAACAGTGACTCAGCTCAAGTACTTTATGAGTATTTCCAGGTGTGTGTGAGTTTTTTCTGACCTCCTTATGCTGCAGTTCCTTTGGCTTATGGAACTGGCAAGGTCCTGTGGTATTTTTGGTACTTGTAACTTCTTTGAAGCAGAAAGTGGTCCTTGCAAGCCTAGTGGTGCTGTGGCGTGTCTGTACCAAGGAAGCTCGCTCAGAGCCAGGAACTGCCACAGGTCCAGACCAGCTGGCAAGAAATACCTGCCTACGGACACCTTCTTCTGGAAGAACAGTCCTGGGAACTCAGGCTTGAGGTTTAGCAAGACAGAACACATGCTGATGCTTCCAGATTGTGTTGCTTTTAAAATGAAAAGCTTAAAAAAAGCCATTTTTTTTTCCTCCTCAGGAGTTACTCTTTTGCTTCCATCATTTTGTTCAGACCTAATATCCCGACCTTGTGTTGTCCAGAGTCCACGCCTCAGAGGAACATAGCAGCCACCCAACTTGCAGAGTGTGGTCTCACCCACCCCACAGCTCACCGAGGCACAGTACTGCCAACCAAGGTGCTTACCTGCACAGTCCCAGCTGGGCAATGCAAACCCACATCTCTTACCAAGTGCTTGTCCTGCTTACAGCATGGACAGGGATCTCCTGTTTTCATGCTTCTGTCCAGATGAGCTGGGTTCTCACACCTAGCGGTTTCAGCATTAGAGGAATCCCACAGCCTTCAGTAGAAGCAGCGCAGCACAGATGGTGTGGTGTAATGCTGCAGAGACCTAGGACAAGTACCGTCACAAGGGCATTTGGCATGTCTCACCGCTGCATTTGGCACTGTGTCAAAACCCAAAAACGTGCCCGTACTTTGGAGTACCTCCCTCCTCTCCTTGCCACCGGATTAAGTTATTCTTCCTTATCTCATCAGGACAGGTGCCAGAACTGAGAAGACTCACTCTGTGAGGAGGATGGAGCGGGGAAAGTATTACCTTATGCTTGTTTTGTTCTTCTGTACTTTTCTGAAGCTTTTCTGGCCGCTGCCAGACAGAGGAGCCCAGGCTTGTTCAACCTTTCATCTGAGCCGGCACAGCGAGTCCAATGCTCACTTTTCTGCTGGCATAAAAGAGGGAAAAAAAACACATTTGTACTCTTCTCAGTCACCATCTCTAAAATCCCCAGTTGTCAGTGAGATCTAATATCAATACCAGGAAAAGCTGAAATGACTGCAGCAAAGAATATTTGTAAAGGTCTATTTGAGGCACATCCTGCATTCCTCAAGTGTCGGTGAGAGCGGCTGTGACTAGCAGGGGCAGGATGACTGTGCATCCTGGCTCTCCCCACTGAGACGCTGATGCACACATTGCTGTATTTCACATGGGAGAGCCCTTTCAGCAGATCACCTTGTTTAGGGAAAAATACTGGAAGGCCCCCTGTGCGTAACATACAGCGCAAAGCCATTTATCGCACAAAGCCACTCATCACTATTTTATTTTGAACCCAAAAGAAACTCTTCCTCCTTCAGATCCACCAACTATTAAAGCACCCTGAGCAAATGGAGGAGGACTGTTTCTGAAAGCAGGAAAGAGAAATTTCAAGGAGCCAGCAGTGCTAGGAGTGGAGGGAAGGAATGCCAAAGTGGCACATTTTGCTGGTAATGGGAATGCAAATCTGGGAATTTTTTGCAGGGGTGAAGGACAGAGGTGAATGAGTATGCAAAGCCAGGCTGTGTAAAGAACTGCTGAACAACCCAAACCAGACAGGCTCTGAGAGAGCAAGAAGCATTACATAGCTTGAAAATGCTTGATTATGGGTGTGTTAAGAACAGGCAGCCTGAGCTGGACCAGTCTGAGCATGCACTGAAAAGAGGAAGCAGCAAGATAGCCAAAAACTGAATGGGTCAGACGGTAGATGCTCACATTCTTCCTTTGTGTTGTCCCCAGAAGTTTTAAGAAAGGTTGTCCTTCCTGGGCCTTTTCGATATTAGGGTAGCTTACATTGCCCCGTCTTGTGCATCATCTGCTTGGTTAAAAGCAGTGCCAATTGTTTCAAACACAAAGAAGAGCTGGGCTGTGACGTGGGCTGCTACTGAAGCCATTCTCGTGAGTTCTGTCCTCAATACCTTGGCTGAGGCAGGCTACCAACCTCCCAAGCAGGTCTCCACAGAAGAACAGGCTATTGACAGGTTGCTCTACTTGTGCTCAGGGCATTAACGTGAAGGACTGGGTTACAGGCAGGCACTGCAAAGAGGAGGTGCCTCCAAACTTCTGCCTACCTTACCAGAAGTCCTTGGCCTGGGCAGCGGGTACACCAACAACTGCAAAAGTGTGATCAGAAAGTGATAGGAAAACATTCTCAGCAACGTAACAATTTCCCGTAATCTATAAGAGCTTGACAAGCTCTTCTGACAATGCAGACATTAATCATGAAGGTAGTTGAGTGCATCAGGGATAAAATTTAATTTCAGGAAATAAAGAACTGCTGGAAAGAGAGTAATTCTTTTCACATTTATTTAATAGTGCTAGCAATTCATTTCTCCAAGAGCGCTTTGTCAAATCCCAGAACAATTACAACAGGCTACCATATAAATGTAGTAACAAGCAACAACGGTTAATATGAATATAAATCTGAAAGGAAGGATGAGGCAGAGACACTCGCGTACTTATCCATAAACAACACATTGTTCCCATGGCCTCCTTACAAAACCATACCACGTCCTGTGAATTTCAACAGCAGACCCAGGAGACTGACGTTATCTGTCAGTTCTCCTTTCCTTCCAGGCTTTCAAGATCTGTTTTTAAATCAATCACAGCGATTTGGAAGGATGTTTTAAAGTTCATGACAAAGGGTGAGTCCTATTTCCCCGCAGGACAGATGCAGCAAGAAAACTGGCCCTGTGAGGCCACGACTTGCCTTTCTGCCTCTGAGCAGTGAGGGGTCTTCACTGCCTGTGAAGCCTTGGACACAGTTCTGAGCCTGCCAGCGGGGATGCCAGCAGCAGTGCTTGGTTCTGTGATGTGGTAATTTAGCAACTGAAGTCTGAGCGAGGATCACCAATCTATTTACCACAGAACACCTGTAATCAAAAGAAAGCAATTGATTTTGGTAACTACGAAGCTGGGCTGCACATAAGCTAGTGGCCCAGGAGCCCAAAGTGCTCATTTTGGAGTCCCCTCTTGCAACCACACGCTATTTTCTAGCATTTCCAGCCACCAGCCTAGTTTATTTTTCACACATCTTTACAGAGAAAACATCTTTCCCCCACCATACAGCACAAATGTGTGCTTGCTCACATCGGTGCTACCATCTGCTTGTCCTACATCGAGCAAAAGTCCCTCAGAAGAGAATATGTTTTATTGCACGTTTATACCTTTATAAGCAAAGAGCCAGCTGTAAGAGTTCTTTTTCTGTTCTTTGTGCTAGACATCACTAAAAAAACATACTTCTTAAGTGGATGTTGTAGCAATTTCTGCCCTGGAATCTGCCTGTATCTTTGGGACCTTTCTCCATGGAAGGAATTAATAACTACACAGCACCGCAGGGCAAGCGCACAGCTGCCCTGGGACCAACCAATCGCTACTGCTTTGTGATCCCAGTCACCTTCTAGCACTGCTGAAAGTGTTGGGAGTGAAAGAGGAGAGAAATCTGATCATTGGTTCATTATCTCCCAGCAGGATCACAGCCTGGAATCAGCACAGGTGTGGCATGTTCCTCCTTTTTTGGATTTATATATGAAGTTGTATTTTACAATGAAAATAACCCATATATTTGGGAAAAAGATGTGCTGAGAATGTTAAGGTTTTCACTTTCGTGGTTTGCTGTGATGGTTTTTGAGTCCAAGCACAGTCTGAGTGCCCCCTCTGTCACCAGGTGCCCTGCACCACTGTGTCACAGCAGGCACGCTTGTTTAAAAAATGTTAAGAGACTCAGATTTTACTCTCAGAAGCTTTAGTTAAAGGAGTTTTGCTTTCTTACAGCTGTTTGAGTCATGAATGCAGTCCCAGCATTTTCTCTCCTCTGAGAGGAGCCTGCATTTGCAGCAGAGATGGGCAGGACAGCCCTTCCTGCGGGGCGGCAAGCCAACGTCTGCAGCATGGCGCGGGCTGGAGCTGGAGACATCTGTAGGGCTTTCTGGGAAATGGCCGTGCCTCGTTTCTTTAGGCCGTACCAGTACTCCTTTCTGTAACAAGATCCATTCAATTTAAACACAGGCTCTTGAAAAACAAAGTCTATAGCATATTAATCACAGCAAATTTAACATAATAAATCAGAGCTCCTGGTCAGATACAAAACAAACCCCTGCCTTCCTATTGCAGATGCAAAGCGAGGGAGGAATCCAGTAAGATTTATAGCACTGCTTCCTTGCTATAAAAATAGCTACATTCAGCATGCTAAAAATAAACCAGATAAATATTTAAGGCCCACTGCTACTTAAGAGAAGCCGAGAGCTGAAGGCACTCAGCACTGCGTACACTGGGAGCAGCATGGATGGGATGGGTAAGCTTCCACCAAAGGCACTGCTGGAACTGGAATCGGTGAGACAGGACACAGGCAACCTTTCCATAGTTGTTTCCCTTGGTCCTTTCTAAGCTCAGCCTCAGGAAGGATTCTAGGAGGATGCTGCTGCCCAGGGCAGGGTAGGAGCGGAGCACCCCCAGCAGGGCAGGGCCAGCCCAGTTCACCATGTGCATCAAACAAAGTTGCCACCACCGTAAAACTACCGACACATCTCTTTGTAGATCGTTTTTCTCACTGAAAAACAACTCAGTATTTTGCCCGTGAAATACTTCAAACTAATGCGCTCCTGAAAAAACAGCTGGAGATGAACAAAATAGTCTCAAATGGCTCTTCTGTCTAATTTTAACTGTAAGAGACCATTTACATCAAATAGAAAGACAACATAATGTACCTGGTAATAAATTGCATTGTTTGTGAGGGTACTTATGGAACAGGAATTATTTGCGTTGCCGGGATAAACATTCAACAGAATCCGCCAAAACATGTGAAACTATTTAAGAGGGAATACAGTGGCTCTTCATCCTCAGTAACCAAAGGCAAAAGAAAAGCTCGTAACCACGAAGAGGCATTGTGTTATTCTGACTGCACAGAGGCTGCCCGTTTTGCTATTTTTCCCTTCTTTTCCAGGAAACCAAATATTCAGTACCTGGATTGCAGAGCTCCGGCAGTCGGTCCTGCTTCCTTTGACGCTCACCTCCTACGAATGACACAATCCAACGCCCACATGCCAACACTGAGGGAGAGCATGGCGCAGCTCTCTCCACCCTGCAGCCTCACCGGCCACGGGCGGGGGAACGCCCGCATCCCTGCCAACAGAGCTACCCTCCGCTGACGTCAGGAGGAAGAAAAACACACACACAAAATGAAAGGAAGTGTCCTGAGTCATCTGGAGCATACACTGAGATGTTGGTAGCGTTCCTGGGAGCTGAGCTTTAGTTAGCGGAGCTGCGGGTGGGCGGTGAGCATCACCTGGCGGGGTGCAGCACCCAGCCCGCAGGTGCTGCCATGCTCCCAGCGCAGGGCGAGGCTCTGCTGGCACAGAGTGCCTCTTGGGGCCACTGGGACACGGCCACAGCCTCTGCGTGCCAAGCACAGCCTCAGCACCGGGGCTGCAAGGGCCGGGAAGGATCCGGAGGCACACAGAGCCTTGGCACTGCACCTAGCTGCGCGCCCTGCTTGTAGCTCTACGAGGGGCCTCAACACACGTGCCCCAGCTGGAAAGCGCAGCGTAATTAACCAGAGCTCATCACAGAAGAGTAAAAAGCCCTCTATTAAGGAATCTGTGCAGTGGAGCTCTCCCCGTATCCAGCACACAGACGCAGGCCATGCCCCGCCAACCCCCGCCTCGCCCCGCACAGCCGGTGGGTGGAACAAGCAGGGCAAAGCGGGACAAGACGGGGACGCGGCCCACGACCCTGCCGGCCGCGCGCCATTCCCGGCCGCGCGCCATTCCCGCCCGCCTGCCCTCGGGGCCGCCCCCGCCGGCCCGGCCCGCCCTCGCCGCCTGAGCTTCGCCGGGCCGTTAGAGGCGGAGCCGGAGACACCGCATGGGCCCGCGGCGGCCGCCCTGGGCCCGGCTGGGGCTGGGGTTGGGGCTGCTCCTGCTGGCGCTGGCCGGGGCGGTGCCGGCCCCAGGTACGGGACTTCCCTCGCTGCCGGAGGGGCGGGAGGCTGGGCGGGGGGGATAAAGGTGAGGCCGGGGGCACTTCCAGGAAACGGCGCCCGGAGTGTTTTTCCTCCTTCCGTGCCTCCCCAACGAGCTGCACGCTGCGGCACAGCGCAGCCGCTCCGAGGCAGGCGAGCCGCCCTCGGCTGCGGCTCGGCGTCCGCGGGCCGGGCCAGTGCCCCGGGCGGGGGCAGCGGGGCGGGGCTCTGCGGGCAGGACCGAGTGCTCCTCGGGGTGCGGCCTGGGGGCTGCGGCTCGGGCTTGTGGGGAGCTTGGTGCGGGATGGCTGAATGCAAAGGCGCTCTGCAGCAGCAGGAGCCAGAATCACAACATCACAGCGTTGTAGGGGTCGGAAGGGAGCTCTGGAGATCACCCAGTCCATCCCCTGCTACCGCAGGTTCCCCACAGCAGGTCGCATAGGTTGGCGTCTAGGTGGGTCTGAATATCTCCAGAGAAGGGGACTCCACAGCTTCTCTGTGAACCCTGTTCCAGAATGGTAATTCTGGGCTGCAGAAGCCATGTGTAACTCCCGAAGTTGCTTCCCCTTTTGCATGGAGGCTGCCAGGCCTTAGCCCGCCTCCTTTCAGCCCTGCACATCTCTCAGTTAGTGTCTGAAGTACTGCACTCCCTGCCATGGGATTTGGGATGGATGACAAGCAATTGGTCAAAATTTCACAGTAAAAGTGCCCACAGTGAAAGGTGAAACCAACATACTTCAGCAGGATCATCTGTAGACACGTTTTAATTCTGAGATGGCTTAATAAACTTAGATAAGAACATGCATGCGGGTGTTTTTAATAGGTTTAATTGTTAAGAAAATAATTTAGGCTGGGTTTAGGTCTGTACAGAGCTGGGGCAGGCCTGTACCTGCTAGCAGTATTCCCCTGTCCAGACTGAGTTTGCTCTGGCTGTTTGCTCTGGCCAGGTGCTTACCTCGCTGTTGAGAGACTAGGAGAGTGTTTCAGCAGTTACTGCTGAGCTTGCCTTGGACCTGCGTTTTCTATTCAGTGAGCCAGATGATTCCCTCTCTTCTGATCTGCATTCATTTCCTTTATTCTGCTCTTTAATTATGTTCTCGGAGTGCTGCAGTAAGGCACTGTAGGGCATATGTTGCACGTGCACACAGACAGGAATGTATGCTGTTCTGGAAAGCCTGGTCCATGGATGGGTCAGGGGCCTTTCTACTGAAAGGTGCAGGAGGTCACTTACATTTCAGGAGAGTTGCGCTATCCCTGTCTTCAGACCCCTGCGAGCTGTCGCACAGTTGCCATACTGACATGTGGCTGGACCATGTCACAGAACATAGCTGAAGGTAGAAATTAAGAAGAGTTACGTTCTTTACCATGAGAACCGTGTTGGAGGGGGACGAGCGCTCTGCCTGCTGTCAGCACAGTGTCACGTGCCAGGTGACTGCAGTACGTGAGCCTGTTTACCTGCTCGCGCTCCCACAGTTGCATTCAGCACTGGTAAAGCATTGACGACAGTGGGGCTACACCCACACACGCCAGCAAGGAACTTGGCCCAGAGGCCCCGTTCCTGTGCCATCAAAACATGGGTAGAGATGCCAAGCTTTCACTGATTGCATTTGTAAAAAACCTCACCATGCATTATTTTTTTTCCCCAAGGTGTTGCTGTTTAGTTGGAGCCTAAATTACTCGATTAGACGTGTCATTTGAATGCTTGTCTAAATCATGCTGAGCACGCTACCCTACTATGTTCTATTGTCTGCAGATTGCTTGTGATTTATCAGAAAAAATGGAAGAAAGTTACGTATTTATATTTTATACACATTTTAAAGTTAACTTTCCCTCGTCAGGTGGAAACTGTAGCCTTCTAGAAGAGGGGAGCATCATCCAGAAACTGCATGAAGACTGCTTTTGTTACGTGCAAAACAGAATCATGCACTTACAGTACATTTGGTCAACCATGCGGGTAAGAGCTCCTTCACACTGCCCATGACCTCTTCCCAGCTATGTATAGGACCAGTTATCAAGATAACTTGATAACCAGTTATCAAGATAACCTCAGAGTGCAGTGAGTAGTTTGAATGCTGGTGTATCGGTAAGAGCACGATGAAAGTACAGCTCTGTGATCCTTCACTGCGAATGCACTGAGGTTTGCTGTCCCTTTATTAGGAGGACATCAGCCAGACTTACAGTGTCACAGGAGGATGCCAAACAAACATTAACTTCCTTATCTTGATGCACATCTTTCATAGCGATGGACCACTGTTAACCTGAGCAACAAGTATTTTTGCATCTCCTAACACCTTTATACATCTTCTAAATTTGAGGATAAAATACAGTGAATCTATTACTGTAGCATCCCTCTTCCATCCCTAACGTGAATTATTATCTACAAGAAAAGTAAATTTAACTGCTTACAGTTCCAGAGGGGAACGAGGAAGGGTCTGAACACCTATGCTGTAAGAACAAAAGGCTTGTCAGATTGTTTCTCTGAAAGTTAGACAAATGCTACTATTGCTGCTTTTTCTTTTGGCTCAGAGGATCATCTTAAAAGGAACATGTTTAATAACAGCAGAACAATATGGAAACATCATGCCACTAGAGGCAATAACTGGTTAAGGAACAAGCGAAGTACATTTGGTTCTGTTTTTCCTGGGGAGCTGTCACTGGACAGGAGAAGGAAGTAGTTTTGCTGTGTCTGCTAGAGAATCTGGCTCTCAGACTTGGAGGTGGAACACCTCCTGGTCTGTTCTTTACCTCTCTGTCCCTAATACAAACATTGCATTATTATCTACAAGAAAAGCAAGTACAGGTTGTTAGGTTAAAGAGGGAAATGTGAAAGAGAATGAACATCCACAAAAGAAACTGCGGTCTGTCAGACACTGTGGGTTTTGTTAGAACTGTGTGCATGGGCAAGTGTCATGGTGGAACCAAATCCCCAGAGCCTGCGGATGGACCGAGGGCCTTGGATAGAATTATGCTGACATGGAGTTCTCTACATGGAGTTCTCTGCATCACATTGTAAGGCCCAAACAATGTTTACATCATGCTACTAACTTTTAACTATAACTTTATAACTATACCTTAACTAACCTTTATAACTAACTTTAACTATATTAAACAACTAAAAATTGCAGTGACGTTAACTTTCTGTGCTGATCTTCATTAGCATATGTGTGGTGTACATGCTGTGCATTTCACAAAACAAATCCCACAGTGATTCTGAGCTACATCTCTGTGTTATTGTTTGATTCAGGTAAAAATTAACAGCACAAAAACATTCAGGTTTGTGCCTACTCCAGAAAAAAGCAACTGTCGGAATTCAGAAACTGTGTTCGAGTTCGCTGCGTGTGCTGTTCAAGTATTCTGGCGACCGGAGACATCTACAGAAACCTTCTTAAAGATAAAGCAATATGGAGAGGACTTTTGCTTCAGAATACAGCCCTTCAAGGAAGAACCGTACATCGTGAGCGTAACACGAGAAAGTAAGTAAAACAGCTTTCCGTTTACATTGCAGATAGATCGGTATTGCCAGTGCCACTGCCTGTACCATCTCTTCTGTAAGAGGCCTGAGACTTGTCTGCTGATATTTAATATAATCAGTGTTTCAGAATGAGTTAGTCTAAAGCCCCTTTCTGTTTGTTTTCTTCTTCCCCTTTTTAGTGCTAGATGGAAAGCTCTTGTTTTTGTTTGTAGCTGGAATTTTTCTGTTCCATTTTGCAAACAGTCTGAGCAGGTGAGTACCGGCTGCTGCGTTTTCATGTTCTTTCCCAGAGTCTGTGCAGCTTTGGTCTGTTCTCTGAGCTGGAGGCACAATTCTCTGGGAAAGTGAAATGAGGGAATGAAAGTATATTTAAATATATATTAAATATATTCGTATATTACATGTATTTGTACCGTTTGTGTGGGGACAGACTGACATATCTGGGAGCTTTTGCCATAGGACTCCATTAGGGTTCTTTGTATCGTGGCGTGCTGTGCTGGTTGACACCAAGCCAGTCCTCAGTGAGCACAAGTGTGGATTCAGGAAAATCCTCTCTCCCTTTTGTAGGCCACTGAGGTTAGCTGAGTACTAAGGGATACTGCATGTATTATAAATGATGCCTTGCTGCAGGCAGAATGCTCGGGGTGAGGTCATCTGGCCTGCCTCCACCTTCGTGCCAGCCTTTCCTCTCCCTTCTTTTGATGCATTGCGTAGCCCCTAAGGGAGGATGCTTACTGGTATAGCAAAACACCTGAACCGTGACTTCAAAGCAAAATGAGTCATAAATTAGTTGGCAGGAGACACCTTTAAAACAAGCAGAGCACCAATAGTTTTCAGAGTTAACCAAATTATATTTTTAAGCCAGATTTTTATCAATACCTAAACTTAAAAAAACATGCTTTTTTTTTTCCCTTTTTAATATATAAGCCTATTCTTGCAGTACAGAAGCATACAGAACCATGGTGTATATAAGAAAATGAAGTGACTAAAACTAGAAAATCAATAAGGCCAGATAATACAAAAGTCTATCATAGAATCATAGCATCCTCAGAATTGGAAGGGACCTTTAAAGGCCACCTAGTCCAACTGCCCCGCAATGAATAGGGGCACCCACAGCTCTACTTGGGTGCTCAGAGCCCTGTTCAGCCTGATGTTGGCTATCTCCAGGGACCAGGCATCTCCACCTCTCTGGGCAGCATGTTCCAGTAAACAGTCTGGTAACAGTTTCAGTGATCTTATAGTAGTAATGGGGATATTTTTTTTAACATGAATTTAAAATCTAAACCAGGACAATTAACTGTATAACTGACTTATAGTTGTGCTCTTACTGAAGATCACTGCTGTCTTTACAAATGTTGGTATTTTTAACTACTTACTACTTAGCAACTACTTCTTACAACATTGTCTCTTGTTTTCTTCCAGGAGCACCAACTTCTTCTACCTGTCTGGAATAATACTGGGCGTTCTTGCTCTGTTAGTTTTTGTCCTGCTGGCACTTAAAAGATTTATTCCGAGGGTAAATCTACATTTGTAAAACAAAATAGTAATTATTATCATGGTAATAATAGAGGAAGTGAGGAGTCCAAGGCCAGATTCTGACCTTGCTCTGTCTGGGGAACTCCACTGAAATGGGTGCAGGACTCAAGTAAATATAAGTAGGTCAGAATGAAGTTCTAATTAGCTTGCTCCTGAGTTTAACAGGAGAGTGCCGATGTATGTTTACTGGACTGAAGCTAAGCTTACTTTTGAGTATATGAATCAGTCTAAATCAAAATGTAATTTTAGTGGCAGCTGGGACAGATTTTCTTCCATTCGGCAGGGAATTAATTGCATGGCAGATGTGAACTTTTCCTTCACCAAGTCTTTATCTCCCCGCATTGTTACAGTATTGCTGAGGTACATTAATTGAAAATCCGTTGCGGGAAGCTTAGATCATGACATTGGGAGACAACAGACAAAGACAAGAGGTGCAGCTGCTCCACTCAGACTCGATGCTGTGTAGTTGCAGCAGAGCACTGTGTAGTTCAAGTCTGACGCAGATCAGAAGCCTGCAGGTCTGCCAGAACCACATTTGTTTTTGCCTGTGAATTTCTTTGCACACAATGGTCCGAGTCTGACGGAGACTTCTGGATTTTTTTCCTATTTTTGTTTTGTCAATTTCTAGCGCAGTACCTTCTGGATATTATTGAGTGGCTGCTGGATGTCCTCTCTCTATCTTATCTACTGTTTCAAAGAGAATATGCAGTGGTTGTGGTCTGAACACAGGAACTACTTGTTGGGTAAGAATATTGTTGGGTAAGAAATCTGCAGTGCACTTTTGGATAATTTAGTGGTTAGATGAACACCTGCCCATTAAGATTAAAAAAAAAAAAAGCTACGCAACTCATTTATGGATTACTTTTTTTCTCCCAAGCCAGAGATGCTCTAATATTCCAAAAGTTTCTAATTCACTCAGTAAGTATTTACTCATGTTATATCATTAAATAAGGAGTTTGATCTAGTGGGCCAGGAGCAGCTGAAACAGCAGACTTTGCATTAATTTTTCATTGATTTGCCATAACGCACTCTCCCCAGAATAGCAAAAGGGCAGCTATGATGATTTTTATTTTGCTGAATCTGGGAACTGGATGCACAAACTGCGAACTGGTTGGCAAATCTATTGCTCTGGCACTTGCCTCAGAGTTCTTACACGGGAGAGCTCATGTGCAGCTCTCCCAGCATTCTCTAATGGCTGCACATAGATCACCTCATGAGCCTTTAGAACACAATGCTCGTACGACATAATGCAGGCAACTACAAGCACAAAACCAGCAGGCTGTACTACAAAGCAGTTGCAAGCTTAGACAACCAACTAGTAAAGTTTAGAAGGGTAGTTTCCATCTGTGTCTCCATGACATTGTTTCCTGTTTCGACAGGGTATTTTGTGGCTGTTGGAACTATCAGCTTTGCCACTTGCTATCAGCATGGACCGCTTACCAGTGAACTGAGTATAACCTTGCTCACATGGACGCTGCAGTTAGTGGCCTTTGTCTTCATTTACTGTGGTGTCACCATACCTCAAGTTGCATATGCAATAATAGCAGTCATGTTCTGCTCCAAAGGCCTGGGTTATCCCCTCGGTGCTGCCTGGCACATAGGCAGGTGTGTATGTATTTATGAATGTCCCGTGTCCCTTTACCACCAGGAAACATTACTATGCTAATAATGAAAAAACCTTACACTTTGATGTGTATTTCTATCTGTATATCTGTATTTCTATCACTTTTTTTTTTTAACCAAATGTAAAGCTACAGTAGAAGTAGTCTAAATCCCCAAGAAAGACGTTTAATTACTTTCTGTTTGGCAGTTACAAATATGAATTTTGTTCTATGGGGAATGGAGAAATATGACTGTGCTCTTAAGTGCAAATGTAGCACCTTCTAGTCTGCAGCATATGGCAACCAAAACATTTCTGTTTGGTCGATTGATCAGACTGCAGCAATACCGCCTTAGTTTCACACGTTAGGAGAAAACCTGCAGGTAACTTGTACTGAATCTTACAGGATGGAAGCGCACCTTAAAAATAGACAGCCCTTCCTAAGTTAGATGGCTTTCAATATTAGCGTACAGTTCAGAGACTAAAATCCTTCTTCCACCAAAACAATGGTTCCCATTGATTTCAGTTCTGCAAGGATATCATCATAGATACATGTGCCTATTTTTAGTATATGGAAACAGTTATCACTGTGGAGACATTCCTCCCCATACTCCCAGTGCTCCATTTATATTGTGGCATTTGAAGTTGGAACTGCTTTCGCGATGTAGATCTTAGTTTGCTAAGTACTTCTGTTAGCAATATGAGAACAACATGTTTGCTCATCCTAGAATTTAAAGCATGTTTTATCACAGATGTAACACTCAAATGAAGACTCTAAAAAGTCCTCACAATTTACAGCTGCTTGTTACCTCCAGTGACGAGACTCTTTAGTACAGACTGTTCCGCAGCTGTAGACTTCTGCTGAACCTCTAAGACCCAGGAACAGGCAAAGGTTAGAACCAAGATAAATAAAAGAATAAGAAACAATTTATCTTTTAGTCTCACACCATACTTAGTGTTTGAAGAACATACTGCTTTGCTCCTCTGCTCTTTTTAGATATTGCAGCATGGTCTGGGTTGAAGTTTGTTTTATTTTAGTTAGGATTTTTCATTTGTCAAAGGCTGATTCTGCCAGCAGCTGAGAAGCACTGTTTCAACAGCAACACAGTATCAATACTTACCTGATGTAAGCAGGTTCCATTTGCTCTGAAATCAGTCAGATTTGACTAGGAGTTCACAGAAGTCACAACTAACCTGCTTTACCATTAAACACTGTGGATTGCTCTCTGCGTGGGACCCCTTTTCATTTTTAATGAATTGATGCTTCCATAGAGCCAAAAAATACTGAAATGTCGCACTACTAATCTTCCTTTAGGAGAATAAGGAGGCTTTTTTTTTTTCTCCTCTTTTGAAACACTAAATAGTAGCATGAAGCAGTGAGGCCATGATACCCGATACACAGCTCAGAGCAACAGAGATATCAAAATTATTAAGAATCTTGCTTTAATTATTACGATCGGCACTGCTCCCACTAGGCCAGCAAGACCTTTGGCATTTGACCTGACCAAGGGCTGCAGTTCATTCTTGCTTTGCGGGGAAATAAGGAGGAAAGCTGAATGCTGGTTGGAGCAGGTGTTTTTATAGGGAGCTGAAGGTTTTATGGGCATCCAGCCCTTGCTTATCTTAACTCATCACAACATTTAAATGGAAAGCAGTCGACAGAAGGGAACAGAACATGGCACACTTTCTAATTGATATCTAATTATATTATACATCGCTACGCAGCAGCTAAAAAAACATCAGATTGTAAACATTTTGGCCTCAGACTACTCAGTTTTGTAATTTGAAACAAGATTTAAGATATCTAGTAAACAACATGAACAACTCGTAACAGAGCATTGCTTATCTTTAAATTTAAATATGCATAGTGGGTTTTGATTCAGTCTGTATTTCTGCAGAGACACATTTTGCATGCTGCACCTAAAAACGGCTGAGCAAGTAGACATCTCTTCTGAGATTATAGTCCATGCATATACAATAAGGAAGCATCATTCTGTGGAACGCTGGATAAGACCTAGAGTAAGAAGCCTTGCAAACAAGAAACCTCTTGTCCTAAAGCGTTAACGCAAGCATGTAGCTTTTCCTCATAGGATAGATGTGATACAAGTATGTTCATAGCAGGTAGTAGAGAAAATGGATGGACTGTAGTTATGTGCCAGAATACTTCAGAAATACTAACTGGTGTTTCATTTCATTTTAGAAAAATGAAGAATCACTTTCAATCCAAAAAGTTAGTGTTTAGATGCCTTACTGAAGAAGAATATCGAGAACAAGGTGAAACAGAAACTGTCAGAGCTCTGGAGGAGCTGCGCTCGTTCTGCAAGAACCCTGACTTCTCATCATGGTTGGCAGTATCCAAACTCCAGTCCCCACATAGGTAAGAAAACGTGGCTTTTCTAAGAGAGGAAACATGTGGTTAGACAGCAGACTCACATACTACTTCAGGCACTATTCCAGGTGAGTTTATATCTTGCACGCAGTAAGACACAGGAATAATTTTGTCTACCTGAGTAATGCTACCGAAGATCACAGCCACACCTCTAAAGGATACTACTTGCTTGTGGTATTAAACCTCATTTGTTCCTCTCTGACCATAAATTACTCTGGGAGTTTGCAGAGGGTCACAGCTAATTCACGGTAGTGGCAGCTTTCTCTAAAACGGTCAGGCTTCTTACAGTGCCTCTGCAAGTTCCTACACAGTGACCCAGGTCACTGTCTGACCAATGACATGCTCCTTTCTTCAGCTTTTAAAGCAGTACACTTTTACACTGAGTAAAATCGGGGCAGTCTGAAGATACATGCTCACGCATTTGCTGCGTTAAGCTCTTTGACTGCAAGTCTGCATAGCCAAGAAAACCTATTACTTGAGTACCAACCAATATCTGAGACTGCAAATACAGAGAAAATACCAGGGTCTGCACCCAAGTAGGATGACAGGTAGAAGAGCTACTCCAGATAGAGCTTCAGAGACAAATGTAAGACAAATACAGGGTATGAAGGAAAGAGCCAGATTAACGTAGAGAAATCTTGCAGATTATAAAATTAACCATAATCACAGCGCATTTCCTTCAAAATCAAAACCTGAAGATACTAGAATTGCAGTTTCACATACTGGCCAGCCACAGAGACTTGGCTCTTGCCACAGAACCAAACGCCACAATTTCAAAGTCACCCTAGTCAGCTTGGAATTGGATCAATAAAAACCAATTTTAGAAACTTCATCTTCCTTGGATGGGCACACAATCTCTCTGTCAGGTTTTAGAGATTAACTGTTAAACTGTTTGCGAAGATACTTGCCTTCTGTAGCATGATTAAAAGATACAGAAAGCGAAAATTCACTGCAGTACTGCTGAAAAAACCCACATGGAGCAAGCAACTTAGACATACTGTTTTTACAGTCATTACTTAGTTATTTTTTTTTATAGAAAACAACTTAGAAGAATATTAAAACGAACCAGCATGAGTCTGATTTTACATTGAGTAGCCCTTTAAACTTCCAATAGAAGATAGTTCAGCACAAGGCAAACCTATGAAACAGATCCAGTCCAACCCTGTTCCCCATATAGACTTACAGCGCTTCCAAGAAGAGTGAGGTGACACCATTCATCTTGCAGAAATGTTAAGTCTAAAATGTAAATTATTGATCAGTTTACCAGAACTGCAGAATGTAACTGCAGTTCCTTTTTCTTACATTTCTCTGATGCTGTCGACACTTACCCAGGTGTCAGAACTGCCGTCTGTTCCCATGAGCTTGCCAGAAACCTCCAGCTCCGTTCTGTATCTTCAGTGTAGCTGTCCACTGAAAGTAAGATTTGCAGTGAACTGAAATGTAGGAAGTGGTAAGTTGGTGCTTTGTTCAGCTAAACCTCTCGTTTGGAGTTTACCTTTAGCAGCTGCAGAATTCCCAGTCTGCAGCTCAGAGTTCACCAAAAGCAGGAACTGTTTCATGGCTTCAGCTCAACTTGCCTAGAGTGTGCGTGCAGCACCAGAAGTCAGGTGATAGCACAGGAATGTGGGAGTGCTAAGTTCTCACCATTTTTCCCTTCATTAGCAATGTCACCTTACCTGAAATTCTTACAGCTTTCATCTCCAGTACTCTGTAGCTTTTAATTAATTTTTAGAAATGAAAACATCATCTATCCAATGATACGGAGTCACAGAATACAGATGCTTACTCTGGATTACCCCACGAGCACTGAAGAAAAAAATGAAGTCAGATCTTGCATAGTCACAAGACTCTGCAGATGGCCTCCAGAAGAGCAAGAGTTACTTGTGCAGGAAGGACTGAAGACAGAAAGGAAGATGAGGCAGGAGAACAAATCTTCAGGGGTGTCACCATCCTTTTGTCACTAGTTACTCTCTGTTGTATGTGACACTGTAGCTCCTGCTACACCTTCAGGGTTGACCTGCACCGTCTCTAGGCATGTCCTCACAGCAGCCCTGCTTAATTGGTAGCACCCCCCCCACGTTTGCAGTATTTTTTCATTTCCCAACTGATCATTTCTCCCTTTCAAACTCTGGCAGGTTTGCGGGTTTTGTTCTGGGATCTCCCCACGTCTCACCTGCAGAAACAAAGGCGCACGACGAGGAATACGGCATTGGGAGCTCCTTCCTGGAAGAGCAGCTCTTTGAGACAAGGACAGAGTCTGAGCAAGACGAGACAACCAGCTTCATCCACGAAGATGATGATGAGAATGAAGATGAAATACATGAACAAATTTCATTTCCATATGCTACTGAGCTGCTCTGAGCTTTGGAAACTACCCTAAAAAAAGGAGAGAGGGAAAATACATACATCCCGCAAAGGAAGGCTGCAGACCAGGAACTCATTTCTGGTGATTTCTTGTGGATGCTTGGGGACGAACGAGCATTTTTGAATAACTGCTTCCTGTATCACTGATATTGCCCAATTAGAGCAACAGAAGGAAACCACAGGGACTGCTCAAGTGAAGAGCATCTCGCGCTATCAGTACTTTAACTGGGAAGTGTTGTTTATTTCCAATGCAGGTACTGACAGCAGCCTGTCCCACCACAGTGCCTTCTTTTGCCAAGGATACTACCTCTAGACAACAGAACATCTGCTTTGGCCCTGCTCATTGTCAAGTCCTCTGTGCTGAGCACGAGAGGGAGAGGAAGCCATTATTAGTGCTCTGCTTTCACGAAGTACCCTAAACATTAGCAAATTTAATAATGTTCTTAGTTTGCTGATAAACCACTTTTACTGTTTATCTGACTTTTCAGTGATAGAGAGCCACAGATCTAACATAGCTGAGTGACATTTGTTTGCTCTTCTGGCTCATCTTGCTGTCTGCTAGCTTCATTTTGCCTCCCCCTTTTGTTCTAAGCTCCTCTTACTCTTCAAACTCCTGTCTCATTCTTCACCCATCTGCTTTTAATTGTTCTATTCCTGGACTCTGCACTGTAGTTATGTTGTACCTTGTTCTTTACACGTCTTTGTTTCTTCACACACTCTTCCTCCCTCTTCTGCAGGCCTCTTCTTCTCCATCTTTGACAATTGCAGGTGGTAAGGAGATTTCCTTCTCAAATGTATTTTTACTAGCGCTTTCCATTTAACCATCCCCATACCTCAGAAGGTACTGCCCTCTGCTCCGGCCCACTGAACAGCCCACAAAAGGCAGCAAAGGCCAAGGTTGCTTCATCTATTTGGAGGAACTGCTGTAAGCTGAGCCACAGCAACGCTGTAGCCATTTAACTGGGAATACAGATGACCCACTGTCTTCAGAGTGCTCAATAATTAACCCATTCAATAAAAAGCAAAGTGATGCCTGGCAAAACAAGGAAGAAGGGATATGTGGCTCCTGCCTCCCCCTTCATTCCTTCTTTGGGACTTAACACAGAAGGTGTGTGGGGATGAGAGGCAAAAAACAGGGAGAAAAACCTAAGACACTAAGATGTCTTTCAGTTTTTCTATTGCACAATACTGAGTTGGTGGTATATCATGTACCCCCAGTTCATCCATCTGCAGAGGTCATTCTCTTTAGTTCTTCAGACTATCACTCTGTTCTCGTTTGACTGTTTTCCTTTACTGTCTCCAGACTGCAGAGAACACAAGACCATTAATTCTCCCATCGTCTGCAGAATGTATCTGTGTTTGAAGGGCTGTCTTCATAACGTGCCCAGTGATGCTGCAGGACCTCAGCGGTGCACACACTAATGCAGTTCCCTATTGTCCATCTCTGGACAATATATTTATAAGTACATATGCATGATCTGTAGCACATTTAAGGGAGGGAAGCCCTGTCAAGCAACTGCTTCAACATACATTCACTTGGAAGTACACAGTATTAAAAAAAAAAAAAAAATAGAACAAGAGAATTCTGTTCAGAAAGGCCACTAGTGTTAAAAACCACCCATAAGAGAGGTTGCTGCTACTAAACCCACAGTTAAATTGGCACCCACGCTCAAAAGTCAGGCTTGCCTGGATGGGCACTGTCTCTAGTAAGGAGTTATTTTCTGTAAGAAGTAACTAAGTCTACTTTTTAACTGGCCCAAACTTCCATCCATGCAATTTGAGGCCAAGCAGGAAAATCTAATTCATCCTAGCTTAAACCCATAATCTTTCTGGATTTCCTTCCACTACTGCAGCAGAAGTTATCCTCTTGTAAGTATATTATATATATACTTATTATACAGTAGTCAGAAACTACATTAAAATAACCTTTTACTTACATAATAACTAAATGGAAAAGCCCAAACAAAATAGGCAGTGACATTTTCCAAGCACTTTCCCTTTTTTTTTTTTTTTAATTGTTAAAGGACAACACCAGGTATACGTACTCCAAGGGAGGTGGGTAGGAAGGAAACATATTTTCTGTAGTTGCAAAGTTCAAAGTTTGGGAAAATACTATCCAAAGCAGGGCAGGAAACCACTAAGCCCATCCAAAGCAGAAGTGCAACAGCATACCAGAAAGATAACTACTTTAGTGCATAGCTGATACTGACCTTAAAAACGCTCCCAAGTCTGTTCCAGCATGGGAAGCATTTCATAAACAAAACCTACCCAAATCAACTGCTGTCGCTTTAGCCCTTTGCCAACAGTGAGTTTACTTGCACAGCGGTGCTCTGATGTACAGAGATCACACACATGAGCAGAAACACTACTGGCAAATGTCATCCAGAGTTCAATCGGAAAATCTGGGAACAGAACCTCGATGTTAATCCACTGCCTTAACTATGACAGAAGCCTTCTGTCCTTAATGAAAGATGAGTTACGTTTATCTCCTGTTTCACCGTGTTAAGAAAGTTCAAATTTTGTATTTAATTTGTATTCATGGTGCACCATACTTGATCTGCTTTTACTTCCAACATTTTTTAAATAAAAGTACTTTTCAAAGGCGTGGTTCTCCTCCCTCAAGCATTCACTCTGTTCAGAACAGCAGCCACTGCAGGACAAGGAGCAGCCAAGTGAAGGGGTGTGCGTATGTCCTCAAGTTTCCTCCCTTGCTGCAGGTTTAAGAAACCCCAACTGCGCGTTAGCTGTGGCCGCTTCACAACAGTGTCTCCTCTACCTTTGTGCACATTTCCCCGGAGGAGTCTGCCATTCCCATTCCCCATTCATGACAGATTAGAACCTCAGTAAAGCCAAATCCATAGGACGACAAATGAGGTCTGAAAGTTACACACAGGGGAAAACAGAGCAAAACTTAGTCCCTAAGGTGTCTCTTTGTCACAGCTTTCACATGCATACAAGTTAAGCAGTTCACACAGTAAGAACTGAACTTTCCTATGTCTAAATAAAATAAATTCTAGGCAATGCACCACCATGCAGAACAGATGTATTACTGCACATACATGTAGTTGACCGAAATAGAAATTGGAAGTGTTTCCATACAAGCTGGCACAACCTGCCCTTAGGAGCCTCTGTCTCAAAACTGCCGCGTGACCAATGTAGCCCAGTTTTGACTTTTGCTCCTCAAGTCCTGCCCTCTTTCCATATCATCCCGTTTCTGATGCACACCGATGTGCACCCCTGACATTCTCTGCACCCCTCTGAAGGAAATTTCTGCCTATTTATCATGGGAAAGATGGTAGTTCCCAGGTTCCACGTTCGCCTTCCTCCAAGGAGTGAACCTAGCAGGAGTTAATTCTCACTGAACTATTTTCTGTGCTGGTGGTTATGCTCACTGCTGGCACCACAACACGAACACATGTAATAAAAGTTCAAATTGATGCTATTAAATACATTATGGATAATTTATATTTTTTACCACAGTTTTTACAGTTTCACAAATATCAAAACCCAGTGTACATGTCCATTTTGCAACACAGAACGACTATACAATTCCAAAAAGAGCAGGCATTTCAAAGAAACAATTCCAAAGTGTAAACGCAGCGTACAAGCTCTTCACCTCACAATCCAGGTGCTATGCAGTAGAAGCTGAGGTAACACCGTACAGCATGAACTCAACAAATGGTTGCTTTGTCTCAAGATGATTTTTAGCATCCTTCTGTCCTGTCGCCTGTTCAGTCCTTTAGTTCTCCCCCAAGTTATACAAACATACAATAAATACATTTCTGATTTTAAAGGACACTTAGACAAGTCATGAGGATTTACGTGAGTACAGTACATGTAAGTTCAAGTGCAAAAAAAGTAATTAGTGGCTAGTCATCGATGTTTCTATTTATTTTCTATGGTGTTGGTCCCAGGCACCGCCAGAACACAGGTTGTTCTAAAAGCACAGCTAAAGCACAGATACAGGAGACCCTTCAGCTAACAGAATGTCAAAGCAGGTGAAGCTGTGTACGCCCTTTTCCTGCTCAGCTACTGCCATCGTCCTCTCCCCTGACCCCGTGGTGCTGCTCACCTTGCCCCTGCGTCACTGCACAGGCCACACGGTCCAACAGCACGCACCATTCCCACGGAAGACTGACACTGACATCTTCATGGAGGGCTGAGCGGTACCTACTCGAGTCCTGCAGAAGCTGAGCGCTCAGAATCTCCCAGCAACAAGCTGTGGGTGTAAGCAAATGGGCCAAAACACTATCTTGACTAAACTTCTGGCTCCTCCTTGAGCCCAAGGATCTCCCTTCAGCAGCAGCTTTCACTACGCACCAGCCAGGGAGCTGGCTGCAGCTAATAGTGAACAGTATGACAGAACAATCCGAAGTCCTCCAGTGTCTCAACAATGGGCAAAGTAATTTATTTCTAAAACATACTGCAATTTAGTTATGTACGCTTCGTCCTGAGAATCTCTCTACTTGATTTCTGCATCAACAACTTTGCCCCTGAAATTCTAATCATTAAGATTATAGCTGATTCCTCCCCCATCCGCCCCCCTTCTCCAGGCACTTAAAGCTTGCTGTCTTCTTAATAAATAAGCACAGTAACTACACTTCATTAAATAAACCCTTGTATAGATGATGAAATAAATAATAAAAAAAAAGAACAGTGTGCCCACTGAAACCTTGATCAATCTCAGGTTGTGCAATCTTGATCAAAGATGGTTGTCTCAATACAACGTGAAACCTAAAGTTACCCAAACACACACACAACGCCCAAGTGAAGGGTTGCAAGCGCTCTAAAAGCCTTCCTCCAGCTTTCCTACTTCAACTAAAATGCCACTTCAAAATCTTTCCTTTGCAGAACTAAACCGTTATGTCGAACAAGATAACATTAGCTCTGAAAAACATATTCTTTGAATATGTTTTATTTATTCCATCACCATAATATGAAGCTATGCTTGCTAAAGCTATTCTGTTTCTGAGAAATCTTTACAGACAGTTTTATGCTGCTTCTATATGTACTGGATCCAGTATTTTTAATAGACTATGCAGGGAAACCTCAGTTTCTCTCCTAAAACGTCTTTTCATTTTGACTCATGAAGAAATTCTAAGAAAAAAAATAGCTGACCGTGTCAGGCATGCTGGCCTCAGCAAGTGAAGAGAAAACTCCCCTTTTTCTATAGATTGCAAAGAAATCTCATAGCACTTGACTAAGCTTTAGCAAAGCAGCCAAGAATTCTTCCTACACTTAGATCCGGCCACATCACTCCCCTCCAGCATTCCAAACTTTTGGCTTCCCTGCTCGTGTTGCTCTGTGTAGTCATGTGAATATTCTTTATATAGTTAAAAGCTTGCACTGCATCACATTATGATCATTACGATGAAGGAAGTCCTACTTTTGAGCTCCTACTCCAGCGTTTCCCAGGTGAGAAGCAGAATTCCATGCACTGGATTTGATAAGATGAGCGCATCTCAGGGCCCTGCGGCGGCAGGCTGAGCATCATGATCCGACGCCACACGGTCGCCATCTACTTGGGAATCTGATGTTGCTGTTGGTGTTGAACTATTTCTGGACTGCCCAGAATCTGTCACAGTCGGGGGCTGCCTTTCCGAGCTGGCCAACGTACTGCAATTCTCATTGATTTTCTAAAGAGAAAGGAAAGCATTGCACGCAAAAAGTAAGTACAGGCACGCATGGCACTGTCCCCAGTGGATATCCCCCCAGATGCATTCAGGCACTTCTGGAAACTCACAAAGCGCTCACTTTGAAAGCTCGCAACGTAACAAGTCAAACAAAGAAACAAAGCAAAAGTAGTGCATTTAAATCCAGATGACACTAATAGCAAGCAGACATTGGCTTACCTTCCATCTCTTTTCCTAACTGCGCTTCCCCAGGAAGCATGCAAAAAACAAACTTGTTGTGTTTCAAGGGAAAAAAAAGCAATTAACTGGATTTCAGTGTTCAGACAAGACCATTATTATGACGAAACAATTCTGTACATTTTTTCAAGCTCCTTACATATAGCTTGCTTCAATAGCTCCTTCCCTCCCCCAGATACTGTGCAGACTTTCTGGATGGCAAAACTTCTGCAGGGCTGATGTTACATTTCCATCTAGCCTATTCAAATAGGCCTTGCTGAAGAGCATGAGAGCACATTTAAATACCAGTTACATCCATTCCCTGGGATTGAAACAACTGAAACTTCACATTACAAGATGACTCACCATCTATAAATATTTGTTTTGCACTGAAGAGTACAGAATATGGCAACTACACCCCTTTGCTTGGAGGAGAGGTGAGCAGCAGCAAAGATAGAACCAAAATCCTAATGAAATAAGGACACAGAATTCTTGTCACTAGTTCCAGTTTCTATGTGTTAACTTTCCTTCCAAATGATCTATTTGCATGTGCAGTTTTTAAGAAGTTATTCAATAAATTTGATAAGAGATTTTGACAGCTTTTTTTTTTTTTTTTCTTAAAGTTTCAATGTTTTACTATCACCAGCTGAATGTAAGTGACTGTGAAGACAAAACCAGAAATGTTTTGGGGCAAGTTATTCCTGCTTCCTACCCCCAAGGGACTAACGGGCAGATTTCAGAGGCCACAGAAGATGACGAAAATAACACAATAGGTGCACTGGATTTTGGTACAATCAGTAAGAACTACTTTATATCAGCACTGTATTTTTTTACACAGGAGAAAAAGAACAATGAAGAGGCCACACTCTACAAAGCAGCTGGTGATCCTCAGTGGGCACAGCAGTGTGTGTGGCTGCTTCACAGATCTCAGTGGCCAGGTGGTGTCCAGCAGTGTCAGCCAAGGCCCTCTCAGGCACCACACCCCCTGCCTTGCCCACTGATGTACTCTCTGCTGCTGTTCTCCGTTACATGGGCACAGCTTATACAAGGCAAGACCCTTGAGGATGTTTGCCAATGGGAACCAGAGCCTTGTCTGTACAGATTACTTTGATGTCAAACAACTAGAGTATCTTTGGTGTCACCATAAAAAGAAAAAACAAAGAAAATCTCACTTCTTAACTCAGGCAAGTTCAAAACCAACTCAGTGAAATTAAAGCCAACTTGTCTGTGAATACATTTGCAATAATAAATACAAGTAAGAAAGGCAGGAGAGAGCTGACCTGGTGAAATTCCTACGCACTCTGCTCTGCTGAGTCACTGTCATACCTCAAATTGCCCATTTCTAAAGACAGAGTCGTGGAAAAAGCATTTCTGTGTTTCCTCCCACCAGGTACGTAAGAGGGAACTTCACCCCCTCCTTCCAAAGTGGTAAACACAGTGGTTTTCAGATTACCCATGCTGTTCTAAAACCTGCACTGACATTTCCCTGCTTTCCCTAAGCAGCATGCTTCAGCTCTGTTCTGGACTGCACAGTCAAAGCACGAGGTGATAGTTCAAGCTCCTACTTCCTACTGATGAGACTATTCAACTCTATTTTAAGTGAGACTGGATGGAAGGGGAATATGTAAAAAGAGGACCGCCAATCAGACAGGTTAAATCTCAGAATGGCTCTCATCTGGCATAACTCCAGATAAAACAGGGATGAACTTTACCTGAACTGAAGGCCCTGTATCTCATTGGTAGTTGTCTGGAACTCCTATTTCCACAACAACATGGAAATCTGGTAGCATCACCCAAGGAATCAAAACTAAGGAAGTCGTTTTACTCTCCCCTAAGAAGTTCTAAGACTTCATATTTAGTTATCACTTTGTAAATTTTGCAGGTGCAAAACCTGCACATTCCTGCTAATATGAAAACAAGTGTGAAGTCACAGGAACTCAAGTATATCGGAGCCTGCAAAACAGAGACTTGCTCCACGTCTCCCTCTCCTATCTTCAAGAAGATGATACATGCAAAAATAGTTACTCCTGCTGAAGTACACACAGACAACAACTCTATTTCATACAGTATTTCAATTGTTGTTTCCCAACTCTGAATTTGCTGACAGAGAGTACTTGCCAAGTACTAACAGATTTACTCAGCTATAAATGATCTCAAGCACCCACCAGTACGTAAGAATTTCTTGTGCAACAGAAAATTACCTGCAAAGGTTGATTCTCAGGCATTGGATGGGTTTTGGATAGCTTAACCATCTCTTTTATCTGGTAGACAGCATAAGCTAAGGTGACCCAAGGAGAAGAGCTGATGCCCCAGGCAGGCTTGTTCACATCCTCCTGTTCCTCTTGGTGTTTCGTTTTCTTCAGAGGCAGCCTGGGCTCAGACCGAGGCATGACATCTTCTGACTGCTGTTGTACAAGGTCAATAGTTGCTATGGGAACAGGACTGGAAGGCACTGGGATCCTTTCTGCCAGCATTGTCTTTTCTGAAGTTTAAAACAAAGTAATCACCAGCCAGAACCAACAAGCATAAAAAAAACGTGAAGCAGACAAAGCACACAGTGATTCTGCTATCAGTGTTCTTATCGCTGTACTGAAAGCCAAACACAGGAGCCAGACACACCGTAACTTAATTAGGGAAACACAACATCGATGCTGTCCCTACAAGCAGCTGCTCTGCAGCAGCAGGGAGGTGTGCAAGCTGGCTGCAGTAGGGGCTGGTGAGCACGAAGCAGTCCATTTGTTCCCTGCCAGCTATCAGAAATATGTTACCTGGACGTTTAGAAGATGTGAAGCCTCAACAGACCTTCACATCTAAGGTCTTCTGATAATCTGAAATAGTACTCATTAATTCCTTGAAATACCATAATAAAATGACTGTCATGACCCTATACAGTGTGCCTTACAGTCCTGAAGAGCCAGAGCATTTATATAGAAAAAGTAATTAAACAGACTGTTAGAAACTATTGGATATTTTAAGTAACAGCTGTATGCTGTCTGTGAGTTTGTAAAGAACACATGCTGTACGTGTTGAGAAAATATTTCGTCCAAGTAGAAGTATTTTACTGATTAAAAAGATCTTGCTTTCAAAACAGTAAAATTAGATTTTGTTCACAGACTCTCAGACTGCACTGGAGATTTTAAACAACGGCTGGATGGCCCCTACTGGAGGAGAAACGAAGAGGCCAATCCTACACACACTTAAACACGCACATTGTTTTACTCATCCAGCTGGTATTGTTGAAAGCGACCTAATTATTGGCATACTTAAAATTAAAATACCCGTTCTTAAGATGGGGAGAGCGTGTACTAAATGAAAACCAAAGACGGAAACAAACTAGACAGAATATGCCACCAGGATGAAACTACTGTTTTGTAGCTTCATGTGTAATTAACCAGAGCTTGATGGGAAACTGAAACAGCAAATATCCTTCTTTCTACCTTTCCATTTTTCTCATTATCGTTTGAATAAAGGTGAATAAATATTTGAATACCTCAGTACAGGCAACGTGATAACTAGTCAAGGACAAATCATTTAACACTCCAGTTAAAGGCAAAGAAATTTTATTTCCTACAAAACCTCATACTAGAAAGTAACATTTGGGTAAAAAGCAGTTTAACAACTCAGAGTGTTTCAGAATCATGCCACAGTCCTCTTGTCTTTGTAAGAACTACAAATCCTTAGCTTTTCATTATGTTTTTCATTTCTCAGTGACAAAGGCAGAGATGAAAAAATTCAAGTTCCATCTGTGGGGAGATTTCTCTGAGGCTAGAACAGCACTGACGCAGCTATAAAAGCTGCCGTCCTCTGAAGCCATCTCTACAATTTCTAGCAGAGGTCACTTGGACCAGTAGCACATGAGAGTATGCAGTCATTGAGATGGCAGTCTTAGGGGACTGATGCAAGTGATGCAACTCATTACATCCATTAAGATTAACCTAAGAGATCCCCAGAACTAAGAGGACATCGAGGTAGCAAAATATGTTATGCCTTCCTCCTATAGGTAGCCAAGCATTCAATGCTGCACTTTTTAGAGCAGTAGCATGCCTCAGTTTCTATCACTGCTGAGGAAAAGATTTCTCATTCAAAACCAAACTGGTCAATCAAGATCTCAGTACGGACACCAACAAAAAGTGAAGTTGCAGGGAATTATCTTTGGAGATACCTCTTTCATCTTTTTGTGTTGTATTTTAGCAACAGCAATATTTACCTTCTTCTTCATCAGGGACCAACAGCCACTGGATCAGCGCAAACAGAAGAAGAATCACTAAACAAGCCATTCCTATTCCTCTGAATGTGGCAGCAGGACCTGAAATGATAGATATTTTTTAAATTGAGGATCTACCTAAGTAGGAAAATAATACAAGATGAATCAACATTACACACTCTGGGTATCTGCTGACCTACGTAGACTTTTAGAAGCTCGTTGTATTAAGTTTTCTTCCTCCAACACTTCTTATAGGTTTCGCAAAGGCCTTTTAACAGAGTAGTTAGGTTCTCATTTGCTCACTGAGAGGCTGCACATTATTAGCCTAGTCTCTCACAAAGGATTCCTTTGTCTTAAGGATCAGGTTGTAGACTTGCCCACTCAATACTAAAAATATCCAGGCATAACATACAATTTAATCCATCTACAAAACCGTCAGAACGAGGCCGTAAGCAACCTGCTCCGAACTCAGCGCTGACCCTGCTATTAGCAGGGGCCTGGACTGGAGGCACCCTAAAGCCCCTGCCAGCCTGAGCACTTCCATGACTCCACGACTTACACTTTCTTTAAAATGGAAAAAGATTTTACGAACAAATAAATTTTAAGCCAGCAGCCCAGTCTAACCAGAATTTCAATAAATACAACAAAATTGTTCAGCATGGTTTTTGCTTACCAAAGTAGTTGACCAAAACCCCTCCAACCATAGCCCCGCATCCTCTGCCCAGGCCCAGGTGCAGGCCCTGCAGGATGCCCTGGGCCGACGTCCTCAGCTCCGGGGGCACCGCTGCACTCAGGTAGGAGATACAGGCCGCCCATATGGCCGCGTGCGTGACACCTGGAGAGAGGGAACATTGTGAAGAGGACGGGGCCCCCCGCACACCACACAGCTGCTAAGGGAAACAAGAAGAGCCCATCCCTGCCCAATGCCTGCGAAGCACTGATCAAGCGCTGGTGATGCACCGCTGGCATGCAAGCCGTGGGGAGATGTGAGGGCCTCCTTGTTCTGCAGAGGCTGTCAGTGGCTCTTTCTCCCTCCCAGATGACCGCATTTAAGAGACAGGCCCTGAGAAGGCTAAATAAAGCGCCCTGAAAATCTTTCTGCCAGACTCTTCATCCCTCTGGGCGTGACTCAGGCCCGCAGATTCAGGGTTATAAATGCTCTTTATCTTCCCAGAAGGAGAGCTAAGCAGAAGGCCGTCGAGTCATCAAGGCGCAGGAAGAAGCTGCAGGTGGAGCCCTGTCTCTGCCACCTGCCTAGTGGCTTTCTGGGCGGCAGGGAGGAAGGAACAGGAAAAGGCTATGTTGAGAAGTTGGAAAAGCAAAACACTCTTGGAGCTTCACACGTTAAATAAGCCTGAACTATTTTGCCACCCTCAGAATGAGTGGGAATATTTATTCTTATTTGAGCAGTATTAAAAATAGTAACCACAGCTTACCGATGCCTAAGTTCTGCTGTCTCGCTTTAATAAAACGTGCTGGCACAACTGATGACTCAGTCAACATGTTTCTGTCCTCTGCACTCAACTTATTAAAGAACAGTTGGACACTAAGTAATTACTTCTGCATTTAGGCTGGGTGCTCTTCAGAGCCAGACAACGCATCAGTTTGTAATATACTTACACAGCAACGTAGATTTTGCTTGGTTGTAAAACTACTGCTAGCGTATGAACCTGATACCATTCAGGTCCATTTAATGTCCACAAGGCTGGAGAGTTTCCATTAATTCCAAAGCTAAAGAAAAATGTCACAGTTCTGGGGTCTGCAATAAGTTAACTACTTTGAAGACAGCACAGAAGAGCCCCTTTTATACATTGTGGAGCCAGCTTTGGAGACAGTACATCATCTGGTTGAAAAATGAAATGCTGACATTAGGATGAATGTATTTTACCTAACCATTTACAGTTCAAGGCTTTGAATCTCATAGGTTTTCCATGGAGAAAGCTCTGATTTTAAGACACACTGAACATCAATCTTTTCTTAATACAGACCAACACAGGTAGTGAAGAAATGCTCCAATAACAAAACAGAGCTAATGTAGTATAGATAACAAGCTTTTGTTTTACAAACAGTATGTTTTACAACTAATGGAAAACATTCCATTTTACCAGCTATTCAAGAATAAATCAAGTTATACAGCCAGGCAAATCCAAACCACACCAGAAATTACTTGAAGCACAAGGCACAATACCACCGTGTTTGTCTGCAAACAAAAGGCTGTACTTAAACCAGCACCTTCTTGGACGGTTTCACCTCTGCAGGAGATCCAGGTAGAACACAGAGTTCCTAGTTCCTCTGGAAATAAAGCCACCCCTTTAAGGCAGCTTATCTTACTGGTCTTTCAAGGTACAGGCTTTTTTCGTGTGTGCGTACATTACTAATGTGATTTTTTTCATGATAATTATTTATAGATCAGTGACTTCTTGGAACAGGTTTTACAACAAAAAGAAGTTGGTCTGGATTACTGCTAAGCACACTTCTTTTAACAATTTCTCATAACAATAAATATATTTTGACAGTACTTATTAAAACCACTAACCACCATTTGACCACCTGGACTCTGACAACGACAAAGGGTAGCAGCCCCAGTGTTATGTTCAGAATGATGTTAAGGAAACAGCGTGCTTTCCATACAAACCCACAGCTGAAAATGCTGGGAGCCAAGTTTACTTCAAAAGAGATCTTCCCTAATCATGGCCAGTGCACGATTCAGGCTATTTGCTCTCCAGACAGAGCGCTGCTGCAGAAGGCAGCGCCCATAATAGCACTTGCTGGAGATTGTTGGGTAACTGCCATGTGAAAATCGCTCATTTTCAGGTTATTACTGTAGTAATTGTGTGCTGCGCAACTTGGTTAGCTGGCATAGCTCTTACCAAAGAATTTGGACCATCGCTCTGAAACAACTGGAGCAATAAGCTGCAGGTAGCTAATATGTTAAAACTTTGTCTGTTAACTGCAAAATGAACGAGACTGCTCGCAATTTCAGGCTGATGGTCTGTACGTACTGTGGGTATTTACCTACCAGCAGTCTTGACATTTTCAGTTAGAGATTCAGCTTAAGATCTTGTTTTCATACACTGCACATGCAAACAAATCCTACAGATTCAAAACTGTGACTTAAGAGCTGGGCTGAAGTCTCCTCCTTTGCTGCTTGAGAGTATAATGCACTTGAAGAGTCCTCACTGCCCCAGTTACACTGGCAGCAACCGAAATGCTATGTGGCTCTTACTGCCATCAATAGATGCGGTCTGCAGAGTCATCTTCTGGAAATCTCTCCATGCCCTTTAGCACAGCACATGGGGATAATCCTCCTGTATTTCAGAAGCTTCTTAAGAAGAAAAATAAATACTTTACAAGAGTCAGCTGAAACTTTTGTTGACTTTAACATCCCTTCAGTTGACTGTACCGGAGCTAACACAGAATCTGACAGCTTCCTGGAGGAAGAGTTGTTTGACTGCTGCTAGGACTCCGCCGAGGGATTTTAGAGACCGACCAATCTGATGCAGTCACACAGCACATGTGGTACCCACACACTCTGCACAGTGAAACCTCTTCTTGCTTTTCAATACTTCTACCCTCACATACACAAAAGCAACCACAACTCTTACCTCTGTCAACAAACTCACGTAACAAAATAAGAGCTCCCCCCTCACCAAACTTCACGAACGTGTCACCTCTTACCCCTACTGACACATGCAGAAAGTAGAGGGTGTGGTAAATGCTGCAGAAAAAATAATGAGTCAGAAAGAGAAAGACCAGTAAGAGCGGGGAGGGGAAGAGAATCATGGGCAGGAAGAAAAAGCCAAGACTACTTTAAAAAGATGAACTTGTTCTACCACTGAGCAAGACTGAATGAGATTACTGCAAGGTAACGGATGTCGCAGCGTAGTGGCAGGAAGTAGGCACATTCTTACTGTACCTAAGGGCTTCACTGGCAGGTGCAGGCTGAGATGTGCACTTGGACCACATGAGGTTTTAGGCTGGTTTTGTTTTTTCTGTGTATTACTTTTAGCTTTCTCCTTTTCTGGCTATTAATTGCTGCAATTTTTTTTTTTATTTTTTATTTTATTTTATTTTTTTTGCAAAAAGCAAGATTAACCCAAGTGTACATGATTCAGCAGTGGCTAGACAGAGATAAAAGCTGGCAGATAAATGTGTAAGAAAGTATTATTTTGCAGGGATTTTTTTTCTTTTTCTTAGATAAATCTCACATTACTCTGGATTACAGCACACAAAGAAACTAAATAGCTTCCTTGCAGCTTTGCTCTGAAAACAAACCTACGTGATAAACAAAACAACCTGAAATTTCAGTAGAAAAAAAACAAGCTCCAAAGGTAAAGAAATTACTTTCTCAGCTCTGACCAGAGGATGCTTCCAGGCATGAACTTACAGCTGGATTGTTGAGACACAAGCTCTTCCTCTGTGTTTGGAGTTCCAGCATCTTTAAAATAGGATGACTTACATGGTAATATCCAAACCTCTGTATTCATCATTTGCTCCCCTCTGATGCTTGAGCAGGAAGAGTAATTACAACACATACGCATTCTTCATGCTCTTTGTTGCATTACCATATTTTAACCCTCAGCATGACAGACGAGGCAACAATTCAATTATTGTGGCTTGGGGAATTTTTATATCAAAATTCAGAAGCTTGCTCTTCCAGCAGATTGGTACAGCAAATAGATTTTGGTGGCAGGCAGGGAAGAAGACAGGATGCAAATTTATTTCTGTGCCTGTAGGAATCTACGTGCCACTCACCAATGGCACTTCACAATTAAGTTAAATTTTCACTGACAAAGACTTCTGTATATACAGCAGAAAAAGGTAGCGCAAACTCAAATTGTGCTACACACAGAAAAAGAAAGCTTCTAAGTAAAACGTGTGGAAGATCTTCTAAGCGGTGTTATATGAAATCACAATACTGGCTCTAACAAAGATGGTTACGTTATTTTTAAAGGTGAGGAAAACACTCTGCATTTGAATCAGCCATTCTCTGGCGGGCATACAGAAACAAACAGTTCAGTATTCTTCACATACTGACAGAACAGAAAGTAAAAACCAAGAAGAATCTAAATTATATGAGGAGTGGTACCTGACATAAAGACAGCAAAAAAAAAGTCAAAATACAGGCAAGAACGGGGTATACTTTAACACTGTAATAGAGGCCTTACAAACTTCTTTGAGGATGTGACTTGCAAACAGTGCTGACTTACTCTGCACAGACCAGACCTCTGTCCTACCCATTATGTCTGTTAAAGGGCAGTGATCTTAAAGGAGCCCTCTTAGCACTGACAAGCTACTGCAAGAAATTCCTCTCCAGCCATTAAAAAAAATTCAATAGTCTGAAGTACTGATCAAACAATGCCCCAGAAAAACAGCCACAGAGTAGTTTAACAGAGATAGAATGACCCAGTGGGCTCCTTTCCTTTTTTATCTTTTCCTGCAGCATCCTTTGAGTACCGCGACCTTTTGCACATAATGAAGTTGGTGCTCATCCACCAAACAGGATCTGCGGAAGGCGTGCACCCAGCTCACGCTCCCTCTCTTTGTTTAGCTAAAGGGTGTGTTGGCCCTGCACAGTTCTGCTTGAATCAACAGCCACGGCGCACAAATGCAAACCCACCCTTTCTGACGTCAAAGACTTTCCAAGATCCACAGCAAAGTTTTATAAACCTGTGTCCTCTGGGATACTTGTAGTCACAGGAAGAATGCACAGAGAAATGCTACATTTTTACTTAAAGAGTACAATTTTTCAGTTTGGCTGAAAAATAAACAAACAGAAGTGTACAAGCTCATACCGAAAGACCACGAATGTGCTATCTTACCTTGAAGTACTTCCATCGGGAGAACAGTCCAGGCATTTTCCAGATAGGAGATGTAAATGTAGCGAGCAGTATTGCAGGCAAGACCAATATAGAGCACTCTGGAGGAATTAAGGAGAAGAGAAGTCAAAGCAGTTTTCACCTCCCATTTTTGGATTGTTACAGTATGCCTTGCTGCTTCAGAAATCAATGACACGTGCACAGGCTTTGTTGTTCTGAAGCATTTGTGCAATTCAACTCTTTGAGTCCTGCACCTGCATGGGAACTCTCCTCTTGCTCACTCCAAACACGTATTCAAAAATCTCAATGGAAAAAAACATCAGAAGGGTCAGCAGAGACACGGGGCTTTAAAGTCCTGCAGCTTCATGCCACGCTCTGCATAGCGTTCTATTTCAGAGAGACCATTTCTAAGCACATTCAGCATCCCTTCCCAACAATCTTGTTTTCAACTCATTCAGAGACTAATTATTCCATTTTCACAAAAGCCCGGTGCAGGTTTGCATTAGATGAATTAATTTTACCCCAATTAATACAAGTTTATAGTCCCAGTATCTGCAAACTGCTCAGAACTCCTCTAAAAACACATCCCACAGAAGCAATATGGTTTGTAACAACATGCCTCAGGATAAAACTTAACCATCCTGTTGAAAAGCAGCAGATGCTGCATCTCAGAGTGAAGGGGAAAAAAGGAAAAAAAAGCTCTTGTTACAGTTCTTAGAACAATGAAGGACAGAGGCTATTTTTCACACTGCATTACCCACTGAATCTGATGACTTTTTCCTTCCAATTTTCAGATTTAGCTTCCAGGTAGCATATTCAGCTACGTTTCTCTCGATGGGGATTTCAGGAAAGACCAATTCCGCTCACTACATGATTTAGCTTGAGAAAAAAAAATGCAACTGCAACCTCAATAAATCCCTAAACGTGGTTTCTTGGTTGGCTCCTGGTTTGGCCTAAGTGATTTAAATGCAATTGGCAATTAACACACAAGCACCAATACTAAGAACTTAGAACTTGTTACTCTTTGTGCCAGTGTTTAATTAGTTGTTCCACAAATGCACAGCAAGGTTAAATTCAATCGTATGGAGCCACTGAAAAATTTGGAGAGATGCAATCATAGAACTGAAGCATCTTGACAACAGCGGAGGTCTCTAAATAAGCGTGTTGACAGCTACAATACCAGTGCTATCATTTTCATTGTGTCTGCTATATCAAAAAGATTTGAAATTACAAAGCCAGGTCTGACCCTTTTGCAACAACACGAATTTACAAAGACAATACAGTTTACTTTCAGTAAGTTGTGCAAGTTTGCAGATACTGCACCTTGTCTGCATGCCACTTGCCACAAATTTCACCTCTCCCTTCAACTCACGTCCTCTGTGTCAATAACAGTTCTTTTCATAGCCCCAGCTTCACGTAACTGTGACGTACAGTCACACTTCTGAAGCGCATTAGGATACACTCTACAGAAGGTAAGCAAAGCTAAGAGGTTTGCAGGCTCCCTTCTTCCTTCCTCTGGCAGTAGGACCCAGGGTGCTGCACATCTGGGGACACGAAAGCACCATCTCATATACCTGTTTTTCCACACCAGCACTGCAGATGCCCCCAGCTCTCTGTTTAGGATGGCTTCCTGCCACCTTATTTCCACTTTTATTTAGCAACAACTCTGCCAGCCCAGCAAGAAGTTTCCTCCCACCCTCCTCCCCCCACCACGGCCAGACCAGAGGTGAGAACAGGCCTACTCCATCCTTACATCAGCACTACCAGCTACCTGTGCTTTTCCATGATGTTACACCTAGAGCCAAATCTGAACTAAGAGTTTCATAAGAGCAAGTTAGTTATATTCTACTTTTCAATTTATTAGAATATGGATGGAGTTTTAGGTAAATTACAGCTACTTGTATGAAGATTTCTCTAATTATGCTGTTGGAGGGACACATCACATGAGGATCTGTGTGTATTTATGGAATCTTTTCAAAATTGCTTACAATAACCACTTAGGCTTTTTATGAGACCTAAATGGATAACGTAAATGGCCATTTCTCACAAACCCTATCTGCAGTATCCACAGAGACAGCATATTTAATTTACAGGTTAAACATTTGAAGCGCTGGATCTATATTTGTGTGGAGCAGTCTACGCTGTTAGCAGCCACAACTAGCAGGCTCTGCCGCCCATCAAGACTTGCATGCTGGCATTATGGTCAGACAAAAACACTCAAGCTGAACCTCAAGGAGGTTATTTTCAGAGGTTAACATCCTCCTCCTAAACTCAGTGGCAGCTCTGAGTGCTACTACACAGGATGCCACTCAGCAGTGGTGTCTAAATATTTGATAGCCAGTTCTGTGTGCTTTCCCTCCTAGTATCCTCTCAAAGAATCTGTGCCCTTCACCACACTGTCTTTTTCCACTTTTTTGTGGAAGGTGTCTGGAGGCAAAGCAGAAAGAACCTCTCCAGCATCTGGAGTCTTTCTTCCACCTGTTAAACCCATACAAACCTAGAACAGCTTTCAAGCTGTACTGATGGCTGTCATGACTCCAGGTTCACCCAGTCACATGTTACTGCACTGCTGGAAGCACCAGCTGCATGCATAACGTGTGCCCACATGCAGCACGTATGTGTTTGAACAGGAAAGCTAACGGAGATAGAAATAAGGCATTGTATCAGCATTTATTCAGTTCGGTTGTGCTTAAAATGACTGGACAATAACTTCAGTAGAAGTTAAAGCAACCTGTGAAACTAGAATATGAGCAAGCTCATCCAGCCGGGAATGTCCCTGTTCATTGCAGAGGAGTTGGACTAGGTGCCCTTTAAAGGTTTCTTCCAACTCTAAGGATTCTATGATTCAAGAATGTGGGGAGCAGCTGATCTCCTAACACATACAGTGGTAGAAACAGAAAGCTTCACAAAGTTAGAAAATGAAAACTGAGCTCTGACATCGGTGAGAAGTTCATTTTATTTCAGTTCTACAAAGGACACTTCAGTTGCTGCGGCAGCGCAAGCAACTTTGCTACTCCTGCCTGTCTTCAAAGAATTAGGACAGGAAGGCAAGATTGAGCAATACTGTTCAACGAAATACTGCAGAAAGATTGCCTACACCCATTATTCTAGCAACTCAAGAGAAAGAGTGCGTATATATTATTTTTAATTTACTGACATAAATCAACAGAAAGTGAGACAACCTTAGCACTTGAGTCATCTTACCAAAAAGAGAAGTTGAGCCACCTTTAATATAACTGAAATACTGTGAAATATTCACAGCTTGCCATGGATTGTTATTTCCTGCAAGACCTTACATCAGAATTGCCATAAACACGTAACTTCTTGGATGCCAAAATGGCAAACAAGGAATTTTGAGCTGACAGGGGAAAAGAAAAAATGTATCCTGAGTGCTTGCGGCTAAGATGATTCCAAGAAGGATGTGTAGCTAGAGGCTATTTTTCTCATCAGTACTAGAAAGAATACCTGCACTATAAGGCAACAGACGTATACAGAACTATCAAAGAACATGAACTATGAATTCCTATCAGTGAATTCATGTGTCCAGAGAAGGACAACAAAGCTGTAATGGGTCTGGAATACAACTCTTACAAGGAGCAGCTAAGGGAACTGGGACTGTATAGTCTGGAGGAGGCTCAGGGGAGACCTTATCACTCTACAGATACCTGAAAGGTTGTAGCAAGGTGGGGTTGGCCTCTTTTCCCAGCTAACTAACGACAGGACAAGAGAGTATAGCTTTAAGTTGTGTCGGAGGAGGTTCAAGTTGGATGTTAGGAAGCACTTCTTCTCGAGAAGAGTGGTGAGGCATTGGAACACGGTCGACCAGAGTGGTGGGGTCACCGTCCCTGGAGGTGGTCAAGGGTAGATGTGGCACTGAGAAATGTGGTGGTGATGGGCTGATGATTGGACTAGATGATCTTAGTGGTCTTTTCCAACCTTAATGATTCTATGATTCTAAGTTTACTTGAAAAAGTAAAAGGACACCTGGAAAGAGACTTCTCCAACTATGATGACTAAATAAGAGTAAGCATTAGATAATGGTAAAATATGACTAATGTGCTTTTCCTGGGTACAATTATACAGAATGTTGTATCATTGCAAATACAAGCCAGTATTTTAACAACTTAACATTGATCCAATCTTGGTTTCATAGGTTTACCAGTGCAAAGGAAAAAATGAAGAACTGTTAACCCTGTACATCATCTTTCTCTTTAAAGTCCAGTGGGCCTACTATCCCCCTCCCTACCTTTTATGTCATGTTATTCACAAGCCTACCATTCTTTTGGATTTTCTTCTTTCTCTAATTGAAGTCTAAGCCTGAATTTAGCACTACAACAATATAAATGGAACAGACATACCCAAAGCTATCTTTAGCTATCATGATTGTGATGTGATCTCACCACTCCTCCATCATATCCTTCCTCCAGTCTTCGCATGAAAAGTAACACATTTTCTCAAACTAACTGTTGTTATATTCAGAAACTAAACAACTGACCCAAAGTAAAGATACTCCTCAGTTTAAAGGAATGAACAAAAAACCATTTCTTAAGTAAACTCTCAAGTTATCACGTTAAGTATCTCAAACACTTTTAGTAGAGATCAAATTAATCAAAGAAATTCAACCCTACAGGAGCAAATGAAAACAAAACAAAAAGCAAAGTGCAAAAACACAGAGTAGAATGTATAAAAACAGTGCAATCAGCTTACACAAGACATCTCAGTGACTGTGATTACAAATGGGACAATTAGAAAAGACATGCTAACACCACAGAGAGCTCTGTACTCAGTTGTACTCGCTTGCACTGAGCATATACAAAAACAACTTTATGACTTCATTAGCTCAGATTCACCACGGCCCTTTCTCCTCTAAGCTTTTTTTTTTTTTTTTTTTTTTTTTTAAGAAAAGAGACTTAGAATATGCAGAAATTAAGTTACTTCTGAATTGAGAGGAATACAACATTGAGGAATACATGCTAAAAGGAAACGATTTCACTTCAACATGGCAAAAAAAAAAATACGTGAGAAACTATCTCATTTCAGTAGCTAACACATGCAGCTGCAACTACAGGAAGAGAGCAAGGAACTGAACTTGTAAGCAACACTACCAAGCTGCAACCTCATTCTGCCAACACCCTGAGCCTGATTACAAGTGCATGCGCACACGAGGTGCTCACCTCACTGCTTCATCTGATCCCTTTCCCAACTCAAGCGGGCAAGTGACACCTATGCAGGCTATCGTGGGGGCAAAGACTGCCCTACAAGGAGAAGCGAGCTAAGCAGAAGGTTTCCAGAACACTGCTACTCACAAGAAGAAATTGTAAAATTATATTTCAAAACAGACAATCCTTGAGTAGGAGGCAATCCATCAAGATCTCTAAGAGAGTTCTCCATCACTGAGCTCAGAAATGTCTACAAAAGGTTACAGTGTCACAGATGCACTAACATGTAACTGAAATGCTAAGGAAGCACTGCAGAATATTTTCAGCTCCTTAAATAATAACAAAAAAGCCTCCATTAGGCACCTATGTGCAGGTCCTGCAACCTTAAAATAAAAGATTTCACTTGAATTTCATTTTGTAACAGAAGGCCAGGCTGAAAATTCAACTTTTTAAAAATTTATTCATATATAGTTCTTCAATGGCTGCTAACATGTCCTTACCTGATATGACCAACAAGCTCAATCAGTTTGTGGCTGAAGAAGTAGGCAGTCAGCTCAGACACGTGACTGAGCACAGAGCAGACTCCAAAGAGAGTGGTGGTGCCATTCAAATCTTCCAAGTGCCAGTAGAGAAAGGTGAACACAAAGCCATATCCAAAGCCCATGAACCACGCCACAAAAAGCACCGAGCCATACTGGATACTACACAGCAGTTTAATTAGGTCCCAAAAACTGAAAGACTGTGACTGGCTCATACTGGTTGTAGGAGTGTTGTCAGAGGATTCGTTGGACGCATTTCTGTCCACCTGTGATATTTCCACCTCTTTTCTCTTATTTTCATCTTGCTTGAAGTGTGTATAATGAAATCGAAACTGGGTGGCCACAATTAACGCCATTGTCATCAGAACACCAAAAACGATGAAGACTATTCTATAGTTCTTGTACTCGGGAGCTTTACATCCTTGACCTTCAACGGCAACTTCTATATGGGTATAGTCGATGCCAATTCCCACAGAGAGCATGGCCAGCCCCCAGCCCAGAGACCCCCACATACGCTGCAGTCCGTACCTGTCTCTGTGCTTGCCAAGATACTGCAGAGTTACCGTGTCCACAATAGTAACAGAGGAAGCACTGAAAAATTCTCCTATTATGACAACCAGCAGAATGAGCAGAAAGATGGCTTCTACTTCTTGTTGATCATAAACCAGCATGGCTTGGTCAGAAGGCATCGGCTTGGTGGTGGTGGCAGCTGGGGTGGTGCTTGGAGTTATGTTCCCCGGTGAGGTGGTGATAACCGTGGTGTTTTTGAAAATAAAATGAGTACTGTTTTCCAAGGCAAACTCTACATCACCGCTCTGTGTAGGTAACAGAAACGTTACTTCAGGAGTAGCAGTCCCTGTAGCTCCCAAAGTGACGGGCCTGGAAGTGAGCAGGTCTCTCTTCCCACGAACTTTCGGGGATGTGGTACTCATGATCGTTAGCGAAGATGACATGGAGGTGTTTTGTGAAATGGTTGTTAAAAGGCTGCTCGCATTGGTGGGATGTGCTGGGGGAAGGCCCTTTGGTACACATCTTAAGGTGGCTGGTCTAACAAATCCAATCCCTAGGTTAAATAAAACCCAGCATAAAAGTGAGAAGAGAAGGACGATCTTTCCTTTCTTGAAGCGATCTGCTACAACTCCCCAGAAGGGAGCACTGCAAAACTCAATAAAGTACCTAATGCCCACCAGAAGTCCACTCTGACTAGGTGACATACCCAGCTGCTTGTAATACACAGGCAGCAAAGGGTAGAGAGAGCCATACGCAGAATAGAAGAAAAAATAAAAGACCTTTGAGATCAGAAGATCATTGTTGATTTTGACACAGTGCTTTTCTAACCAGTCTAACTCTTCGTCTGGGACAGTGGTTGTCTCTGTTGAAGGGGATTCGTTCTGGGGGTGCAAGTCTTGATCCTTGGAAACACCATTAAAAGGATCAGCAAGCACATATTTTCTCTTCTGTTCTTCTTCATCGTCGGTTAAAATGGCAACCTTGTCATCAGCTGCCATGGCTTACCACAAGCATCCAATACTTGGTGCACTCTCAAGGAACCAGGGCTACCCTGTGAAGAAATAAAACATAACGTGATGAAGGTACCACATAGGAGCAGGGCTGCTATGTCAGTCATCTAGGACAAACACAGCTTCTTTTCTTATAAGTGACATTCCTAAGCAATAAAGACAGTATCAGAGCAGGGAAAGCCATTTGCCTGGATTACTGGTGCACAGTAGCATCAAGAAAAATGTGTTTTATGACCAATGCTGTGACCAGTCGTTCTCCCAACATGTTCTCTTTCATGCTTAGGAGAGAGACTACTTTATATATTCAGAGTTACTGTAGAAATTAAGAGCTATTTTCTCTATGAAATGAAAGGGTAATAACAGAAAACAGGCTAACATTCACAGAGATATTAAATTCATAGTTTCCTGCTGATCCAAGGTACACGTAACAGTTGACAGAACAAACCAGGGATACCTCTAAAAGCAACAGCCTGTTAAAATATTCTAAACCTTACAGACATCAGGATTACACAAGCGTAAAAATATCACCACTAAGGTCCCAAAGGCTCTCGAGGTTTATGTTTCTCACATTTAAACATCACTTGTATGGGATACTACCTACAAGGACCTCTGGTTTAATGTAGGCAGAAAAGGTTACATAAAAAACTTGGAACTGTATATATTCATGCATTCAAGGTCAGAAGTTAATCAAAGCAATGCCCGCACATACACACAGAATGTTTTTTTCCTCCAGTTGCTCTAAAAAAACTTCAGAGACTTCGGATTTAAAATAAACAAACACAAAGCATCAAAAGTTTAGCTAGAACGTTCTATTTAAGTTGTTAGAACAGTCAAATGTGAAAATACATTTTCTTGCTCTTATTCATTACCATCAAAATCCACCAAAACCCAGCAGCTATGTCGTTAGTTCCTGTAATTCCCAGTTCAGCCAGCCACTTCCACCTGACAGCTAGAAGGACTGTGAGCTTTTAGCTCGTTATGCTCGCTCATTTCTGGCTCTCTATCCATAAAACAAGTCCTTCTAACGAGTAAATTAGATCAGCCATCATCTGCACTTTTATTTTCTTTAAGCCTTGCCTTGTTTTGACAACAAAAAATAAAGAACTGGTGCAGAGCCCCACTTACACCAAGGGGATGAAGCAGAATAACGGGCATTGTTCCTGTCCTGACCAAAGCGGTATACTCTCACCTGCTTACCACAGCTTGCTTACCAGCTGCACCGAAGCTTTACAGCATTCATTTTTTCAGAGTAAGTTTCCTCCAGTGGACCCCATGACAAGATCAAACTCCCTCTTAACCACCTGGACATCAAGACAGCTTCTTTCCAAGCACAGATTGGAATTACCCTAATCTGAACGCAACAGCCATCCATATCCCTACATATAAATTCAAATCCACCTGATTTCATATCAACTATATTGGAGACTTTTAAAGTAATTTGTATTTGATCTGTTTTTTAATTTAGCTTCCCTTTCGTATTGGAATGGGACAACCATTTCTGAAGTTGCACGCTGCACTGCTAATGCTGCTCGTCTTCCTTCCCTCCCCATGACTTCCTGGTGCCACAACATCCATCCTCTTCTAACCCGTTGTGTGCAAGGATGAATCCAACACTTCTAGCACGCTGACTAGAGCATCTGGAGTAAGAATGTAATGAAAAGTGTATTTTGTAATTACTTCAGTAAATATTTTCCCATCCTGAGTGTGTTTCATTGCATATTATTAATAACACAGAATATACTCTTCAGAAATACAACAGCACCAAGACTGGTAAGAGCCATATGGCATTCTTTAATGTTTTGATCACTAGTTTGTTTGGGAGACAGGTTTTGAAAGTGATTTTATTTTGCAACTTTTAAAACTCTAAAAATAAGCAACTGGAAATGATAGAGCCAGCAAAGTGGTATTGTTGCTGAAAATCCACAGAAACCTTACTAATCTGTCTGGCTTTCCTTCTCTTGATCAAAAAAACCCAAGCCAGCCAGGGATTGAATGTACAGCAAAATCAATCAGATGGCAAAAAATAAAGGCCTTTTAAGAACAGGCAAGGTGTCGGCCTGTTATTTTAACCAGTCTCCAAGTACTGCAGCTTCACTTTGCAAAAACCTTTTCTGATCCACAAGACAACAGAAGGACAGAAGACAGTGCTACCAGCATGCTGAAAACAACAGTGAATGGGAACGAGAAGAAAGGCAGAGAAAATAAACAATGATTTCAGCATGAATAGAAATTCTAACTCGTTCAAGGCAGAACGGAGCATGAAGCTTGGGGTCAAGAGCTGTCAGTATACTACAGTATACTCCACACTCTGGAGCCATTTGTCCCAAAAACACGGAGAAAGAAACCAAACAGACCAACAGCTTTGCCCTGACTCAGAAGTGCTGACCAACAGATCTGGCTGGGGAAACAAATTCCCACACCTCTCAAGGAAAGTGCCACAGCAGCTTTATAGGGTTAAAAACAGGGCATGAAAACTCCACTCGCCCACCAACAGAAAGTTAGAGTTGGGGTGGAAGAGTACCACAAATAAAGCTTAATTCAGCATAAATATTCGTTAAGATTTGAGAATTAAATTAAGACTCTCAAAGCAAAACACCTAACAGCCCCAAAATCAGGGTTTCAGTGTATACTGAATTAAAACAATCAACCACACCTCAGTTTTCAAGAGTAACTTTAATCCATCCCGCACCTGGAAAGCTGTCTATGTTCATACAGCCTCTAAAAACACTCTCCAAGAGCAGAGTTCCAAAGCAGGAACAAACCTCCCAGCAACACACAGCTGTAAGAACAGAGCAGGCTGGAGTACTGTTTGTCTGTGCAAATAAAGCCGAGCCAGCCAGCAGGTGATCTCTTCTTACCTCACTTTTCCTGAGTAGAAAACTGAGTCTGTTGCAAGCTTGTGAAGTTGTACAACAAGTTCTGGTATGAACATTTGCAAACAAATCTCATAAAAAGAAAACATATATCTTATTAAAAAAAAAAAAGTGTAGTGAAGGTTTATTGAAGTTGCTAATTAGTGTTTGCCTCACAGCAGGTCTATGCCAGAAGTCAATTTACAAATGATCTGCCTTCCACAGCAAGCTCACCTCCGCCGTGGCCAGGCAGCAGCAGCTGCCACAGCACTGTGCCATGGTACTGCACCTCCTCTCCAGCCCCATCCCCGCACTGATCCCAAACACAGCACCTCTGGATCAAAGCCACACGTGCCCAGCATCTCTCAGCATTAAACCCAGCATCCAGCAGGCCTACAAGGCTATCACAAACATGGCAGACCACATCTTCCATTTACAAGTAAGTTCTACCCCAACGGAGCAGCCTGGTGCTGTCATCTCATGTTTGAATGGAGAAAGTTGACGCACACAGCTTAGACTGTGACAGAAGAGTGCTGTCCTCTGTCCTTAACTACCCGTGTGTTGTGCCCCAACCCCCCGGTACTCTGGGCTCCAGGGGATAGGGCAGAGCAGCCCCTTCCCTGCTCTCCCAGGGCCATTCCTCCTGCTGCCCCAGCCCAGCACCTGCCTCTGAATTCATAACACCACGGGTAAGGCTCAGCGTGAATGAACCCCGTGCTGCTGAGAAACGTGTCTGTTGCATGTCTGAAGTGTGCGCGTCTAACATTACCTACCACAATTAGCATTTCCAAGAAGTGAAATCACTTCATTCTGTAGCACTTAACTCTTTAAATTACTTTATTTTGTGTTCCTTGGCACGCACACACTTTGTGTTTTGGTCTACACAGGTTTTTTCCTTCCCTCAGTACACACATAAAACCCCCACACACTTTGACACGCGAAGTCAATTAGACTGTGAGACTAAAGTATGTCTGAGTATGGCAAGAACAGGTGTATAATACGTTTAATGCATTTGATAATAGGTCTGAAGTTGCTAAGTTGATACAACAGTGGTGGCAGTAGCATTAAAGAAGATAAGACTGTCAGAGCCTGGCCTGTGAAAGCAGAACCATCAAACTCACATCTCAGGACTCCCGCTTTCCTAGTCGTGTTTTCCATTTAATGTGTGCCAATTAGGATGTATAGAATAGGAAACGCTCCACATAATATTGAAGAGTAAAAGAACAGCAGTGATAGTGACTATGCATATTATTAACGCTAGCAACTAGGCTAATAGTAGTAACCAACCTGAGTGCATTATTTTAAAACCAGCTCGCTTTTGGACAGCAGCAGGCTCCCCGCCCCAGCTTGGTGGTGGCGACTGCAGCTGGCTACTGGCGGTAAGCACCCAGGTGTCCGGCCCGGGGCACCCAAGGCACAGCAGCGCCCAGCCCGCGCTGTGAAGCGCTGCTGCAGATTAAGCCAGATGAACTTTAGGCCGCACGGAGGTTACCCTGGCACCAGTTCCACCCGAGACCAACGCTGCTCGCTCACGTGAGCTCCTCGCAGCGCAGCTCCGCTCACCTGTGTGGGTTTTTTCCTACAAGCCGCTCGGGGCCGTGCCAGCACCGCTCTTCAGAGAGGGATTGTTCTGCTCTCCCTCCGTGCCCTGAGGGCTGTCAGAGCACAAACAGAGTCACTTGGAAGTCCCTCTGCCCACTGTTTACATCCAGTAAACAAGTCCAAACAATAACCAAGCTAGGCAGCTGGCACCTCACAATCGCTTTCCCTGGACGACACTAAAAGCAGAGAACAACGAGACCCCGAGTACCTCAGAAATGCAACGACGGAGCGAGCTGTTCCCGAGCGCCGTACGCGCTACTAACGCCGGACAGGCGCTGCCCCGGCTCCGCGCTGCCCGGCAGCGCTTCCCGCGGCGCATCCCCGAGCAGCCGCCCACCGCTACAGCTCCGCGCTGCCGGCCCGAACTCCAGGGCGCGCCGGGACGCAGCACGCACCGCACCTCCCGCACGGACGCATCCCACGGCCTCCCGCAAAGCCCGGCATCGCGCGGGCCGGAGGGCTCGGGGCCGCCGCGACAGTGACAGTGACAGTGACAGCGACAGCGACAGCCAGGCGCGGCGGTGCGGGGATGCTCGAGCGGGAGGCGGTCGCGCAGGAGGCCCGGGGCGCGCAGCCCAGCGGCGCTCGGCGCGGACGAGAGGCGGCGGCCGAGGCGAAGG